>NC_057798.1:128649547-128949547 GCF_018294505.1 Triticum aestivum
CTATGCCCCACCCTTCAAGATGTTTATGAAAATTAAACGAGCCGAAGGCGAGCAGGAGGTTCCCTCGCACCGGAGGCTCCGTGTCACACTGCAACGGATAATGCGCCGCACGAACCAGCACGCTGCATGAACCAGCACACACTTCAACCAACACACACTTCGACCTATGCCCCCCTTCAAGATGTTTATGAAAATTAAATGAGCCGAAGGCGAGCAGGAGGTTCCCCCGCACCAGAGGTGCCGTGTCACACCGCGACGGACAATGCGCCGCATGAACCAGCATGCTTTTCTTCAATTTAGTAAAGTTATACACCCGTGCCTCTCCTAGTGCTCACCTGTGCCTATAAAGAAGTCACACGATTGAACAATTCTGAAGACTACCGTTTTACAATAAAAAGTTGTTTTTCTTTCGTTACTTGAAAGGTCACATATGATAGTGTTGGTAGTCCCCGCCCGTAACTACCCCATAAATCTCCATTACCCGGAAATATAATGGGAACAAAAAGGGAAACGAGAAAGGGAAACAGGGAACCAAGCACGCGAACTGGTATTTATTTTTGTTTTCACACGGAAAGGGAAAACGAAAAAATCTGATAGTATGAGGGTCAAAGTGCAAAACGCACAAAACCACAAACCGGAAAGGAAAAACCGGGAACCAATCGCGCCACCTAGTTTTCCCTGGCGGGAGCGCTCCGTGCGAGACACTTGTCACGCGCGGGGCGCTCCCGAACCGCTCGTTACGAGCGCTCCGAAGGAGCGCTCATTAACTAGTTGCTCCCTCTGTGAAAAGCCTCCCATCAGTTTATTATTTTCTTTTTGGAGATGAATATGAATATGAAACCCTGAAAGGTGAATATGGGATCCCAGAAAACGAAGATGGGAACCCAGAGAACAAATATAGGGCTTTAGAGAAAGACCTTTTTAAAGACAAGCTTTAGAGAGCAAATATAGGACCCAAGAGGACGAATATGAAACTCCAGAGGAAGACTCGACAGATGAGTCTGACACCCCCGATGAAAGTGCGGAGGAAAAATATGGAACTTTACAGAAAGACTCACAAGACGAATATGAGAGCCCAGAGGAAGATTCCATCTTAAAAAAAACATGGTTTGATTGAGCATCGAAGAACGAAAGAATTTAGTGTAAAATACCAAAAAAGAAAGTTTCTAGTTTTTTGGCCTGATTTTTGTTCTTTTTGATATGTTTTTGCTTCCCATTTTTCTTTTTTCAAATGCATGTAGTTTTCTCAAATTCACAAAAAATGCAGATTCATGAACTTTTTCCAATTTTAAAACAATTTTCAAATTTCTGATTTTTTTTTCAATTTAAGAACATTTTTTCATGCACTTTTTTCAAATTCATGTTTTTTTTAAATATTATGATCTCTCTTTCATGTTCAACTACTTTTCCCAACGTCCACGGTCAATGGTCAGTGGCAACGCCCAAAAATCTGTGGTCATATGCTCTCGTGGGCCTGACCCATGTAGAACACACGTGAGCACCACAAGCCTAACAACAAGTATAATTTCTTAGGTAGACTATGATGTCTACTACGCAACCTTCTTCCTTTAGACTCGTGTTGGGCCTTCAAGCGTAGAGTTTTGTAGGACAGTAGCAAATTTCCCTCAAATGGATGACCAAAGGTTTATCAATCCGTGGTAGACGTAGAATGAAGATGGTCTCTCTCAACCAACCCTGCAACCGAATAACAAAGAGTCTCTTGTGACCCCAACACACTCAATATAATGGCAAATTGTATAGGTGCACTAGTTCGGCGAAGAGATGGTGATACAAGTGTAATATGGATGGTAGATATAGGTTTTTGTAATCTCAAAGTATAAAAACAGCAAGGTAACAAGTAACAAAAGTGAGAAAAAACGGTATTGCAATGCTTGGAAACAAGGCCAAGGGTTCATACTTTCACTAGTGCAATTTCTCTCAACACTGATAACATAATTGGATCATATAACAATCCCTCAATGGGCACGACAAAGAATCACTCCGAAGTTCCTACCGCGGAGAACATAAGATGAAATTGCTTGTAGGGTATGAAACCACCTCAAAGTTATTATTTCCGATCAATCCATTGGGCTATTCCTATAAGTGTCACAAACAGCCCTAGTTTTCATAGTAAAATAACACCATATGACACACATCAACCAACCCTAATGTCACATAGATACTCCAATGTCGCAAGTATCCGTGGGTCAATTATACGATATGCATCAAACACCTTCAGATTCATAATATTCAATCCAACACAAAGAACTTCAAATAGTGCCCCAAGATTTCTACCGGAGAAACAAGGACGAAAACGTGCATCAGCCCCTATGCATAGATTACCCCAATGTCACCTCGGGAATCCGCAAGCTGAGTGCCAAAACATACATCAAGTGAATCTAGAACACCCAATTGTCACCACAGGTATCCCACACAAGACATATATCAAGTGTTCTCAAATCCATAAAAGTATTCAATCCAATAATAGTGAAACCTCAAAGGTAAAACTCAATTCATCACAAGAAGGTAGAGGGGGAGAAACACCATATGATCCAACTATAGTAACAAAGCTCCCGGTACATTAAGATCGTGCTAAATCAAGAACAAGAGAGAGAGAGAGAGAGAGAGAGAGAGAGATCAAACACATAGCTACTGGTACATACCCTCAGCCCCGAGGGTGAACTACTCCCTCCTCGTCATGGAGACCGCAGGGATGATGAAGATGGCCATCGGTGATGGTTTTCCCCTCTGGTAGGGTGCCGAAACGGGCTCCCAATTGGTTTTTCATGGCTACAGAGGCTTGCGGCGGCGGGACTCCAGATCTAGGTTTCTTTCCGGGGGTTTCTGGATTTATAGGATTTTTTGGCGTTGGTTTCACGTCAGGGGGGGGGGTCCACGGGTCAGTGACAAGGCAGGGGGCGCGCCCTCCACCCTTGTCGTTGACTCGGGACTCTTCTCCCCAACTCTTGTGCTTCGGGGGCTCCTTCTGGTCCATAAAAAATCATCATAATTTTTCAGCTCGTTTGGACTCCGTTTGATATTCCTTTTCTGCAAAACTCAAAAACAAGGAAAAAACAAAAACTGACACTGGGCTCTAGGTTAATAGGTTAGTCCCCAAAATAATATAAAATAGCATATAAATGCATATAAAACATCCAAAACAGATAATATAATAGCATGGAACAATAAAAAATTATAGATACATTGGAGACGTATCAAGCATCCCCAAGCTTAATTCCTGCTCGTCCTCGAGTAGGTAAATGATAAAAACAGAATTTTTGATGTGGAATTCTACCTACATATTTATCCATGTAATTTTCTTTATTGTGGCAAGAATATTCAGATCCATAAGATTCAAAACAAGAGTTTAATATTGACATAAAAACAATAATACTTCAAGCATACTAATAAGGCAATCATGTCTTCTCAAAATAATAGGGCCAAAGAAAGTTATCCCTACAAAATCATATAGTGTGGATATGCTCCGTCTTCATCACACAAAATATTCAAATCATGCACAACCCCGATGACAAGCCAAGCAATCATTTCATACTTTTGATGTTCTCAAACCTTTTCAACTTTCGCGCAATACATGAGCGTGAGCCATGGACATAGCACTATAGGTGGAATAGAATATGGTGGTTGTGGAGAAGACAAAAAGAAGGAGATAATCTCACATCAACTAGGTGTATCAACGGGCTACGGAGATGCCCATCAATAGATATCAATGTGAGGGAGTAGGGATTGCCATGCAACAGGTGCACTAGAGCTATAAGTGTATGAAAGCTCAAAAAGAAACTCAGTGGGTGTGCATCCAACTTGCTTGCTCATGAAGACCTAGGGCAATTTGAGGAAGCCCATCGTTGGAATATGCAAGCCAAGTTCTATAATGAAAAATTCCCACTAGTATATGAAAGTGACAACATAGGAGACTCTCTATCATGAAGATCATGGTGCTACTTTGAAGCACAAGTGTGGAAAAAGGATAGTAACATTGCCCCTTCTCTCTTTTCTATCATTTTTTGTTTTTTATTGGCTTCTTTGGCCTTTTTTTATTTGGCTTCTTTGGCCTCAAGAGTGACATGTATGAAAATTATGAACGGTGGCTTTGCCACAAATACTATGTCAACTACATGATCATGCAAAGCAATATGACAATGATGAAGCGTGTCATAATAAGCGGAACGGTGGAAAGTTGCTTGGCAATATATCTTAGAATGGCTTTGGAAATGCCATAATAGGTAGGTATGGTGGCTATTTTGAGGAAGGTATATGTTGGGTGTATGGTACCGGCGAAAGTTGCGCGACACTAGAGAGGCTAGCAATGGTGGAAGGGTGAGAGTGCATATAATCCATGGACTCAACATTAGTCATAAAGAACTCACATACTTATTGCAAAAGTCCATTAGCTATCAAAACAAAGTACTACGTGCATGCTCCTAGGTGGATAGATTGGTAGGAAAAGACCATCTCTCGTCCCCGATCGCCACTCATAAGGAAGACAATCAATAAATAAATCATGATCCAACTTCGTTACATAACGGCTCACCATACGTGCATGCTATGGGAACCACAAACCTCAACACAAGTATTTCTACAATCCACAATTACTCACTAGCATGACTCTATTTCACCATCCTCATATCTCAAAACAATCATAAGGAATCAATTTTCTCATAGTATTCAATGCACTTTATATGAAAGTTTTTTTTATATCCCTCTTGGATGCCCATCATATTAGGACTAAATTCATAACCAAAGCAAATTACCATGTTGTTTAAGACTCTCAAAATAATATAAGTGAAGCATGAGAGTTCATCAATTTCTTCAAAATAAAACTACCACCGTGCTCTAAAAAGGTATAGGTGAAGCACTAGAGCAAATGACAAACTACTCCAAAAGATATAAGTAAAGATCAATGAGTAGTCGAACAAGTGTGTAACTATGTGAAGACACTCTAACATTTAAGAATTTCAGATCTTTGGATATTATTCAAACATCAAGCAAAACAAAATAAAATGACATTGCAAGGATAGCACATATCATGTGAAGAATCAAAGCTTAGGCTCAACCAAAACTGACCGATAGTTGTTGAAGAAGAAAGGTGGGATGCCAACCGGGGCATCCCCAAGCTTAGATGCTTGAGGCTTCTTGAAATATTATTTTGGGATGCCTTGGGCATCCCCAAGCTTGAGTTTTTGTGTCTCCTAATTCCTTTTATATCACAGTTTCCCTAAATCTTAAAAACTTCATCCACACAAAACTCAACAAGAACTCATGAGATAAGTTAGTATAAATCAATGCAAAACCTTATCATTTTCCACTGTAGCAAAATACTAAAATTATTATTTGATATTGCCTACTAAATGCCTTTGCATATTTAATATTCTTATCCTAAAATAGAATCATTAAACAAGCAAACATATGCAAACAATGCAAACATAACAACAATCTGTCTAAACAAAACAATCTATAAAAGTAGGAATCGTACTTCCCTAACTCCAAAAATCCTGAAAAATTACCACACTGTAGAAAATTTGTTGTTACTCACTGTGTAAAAGTTTCAAGATTTTATCATGTTCTGACTATTCACCAATATTCAAAACATAATGGCAAACTTTCTGTTTTCAAACAGCAATATATAGACTTGCAAAATAAGCATGGTAAAGGCTATACTTGACATTTTTATTGAACTAAAAGATAGAAAACATGTCTCTGAATAACAACAAGCAAATATAAACAAAAGAAAATGACGCTCCAAGCAAAACACATATCATGTGGTGAATAAAAATATAGCCTCAAGTAAGGTTACCGATGAACGAAGACGAAAGAGGCGATGCCATCCTGGGCATCCCCAAGCTTAGTTGCTTGGATCTTCCTTGAATATTACCTTGGGGTTCCTTGGGCATCCCCAAGCTTAGGCTCTTGCCACTCCTTATTCCGTAGTCCATCAAAACTTTACCAAAACTTGAAAACTTCACAACACAAAACTCAACAGAAAATCATATGAGCTCTGTTAGTATAAGAAAATAAATCACCAGTTAGGTATTGTTGTGAACTCATTCTAAATTCATATTGGTGTTATATCTACTGTATTCCAACTTCTCCATGGTTCATACCCTCCGATACTACTCACATATTCATCAAAATAAGCAAAAAACACATAGAAAACAGAATCTGTTTAAAATAGAACAATTTGTAGTAATCAGGAAACTTTGGGGCTGTTCGGCAGTCAAATGCTCCCTGAAATTCAAGGATCTGCAGAGCACCTGTTCCCCCGCTCTGTATTTTTTACCTTCAGCTCCACCAACTCCAAGAGCTAGAGCATGGAGTCGGAGGGATGCTGAACATGCCTTTCGTATACTTCTATAACTCCAAAAATTCTGAAAAATTAGGACAACATAGAAAATTTGTATATCGATCATGTGTAAAAAAATTCAGATCAAAAGCAAGTACCAGTGATTTTTCAAAATTCTTGGACTGAGAGAAAAAGTTTCTGTTTTTGCACAGAATCAAGTCAACTATGATCCACACTATGCCAAAGGCTTTACTTGGCACTTTATTGAAACAAAAGCTATCAAACATGATTACTACAGCAGCATAATCATATGAACACACAAAAACAGTAGGTAATGGTGTTGGGTTTGAAGGAAATATGCCCTAGAGGCAATAATAAAGTTGTTATTTTATATTTCCTTATTCATGATAAATATTTATTATTTGTGCTAGAATTGTATTAACCGGAAACTCGATACATGTGTGAATACATAGACAAAACACCGTGTCCCTAGTATGCCTCTACTTGACTAGCTCGTTGATCAAAGATGGTTAAGTTTCCTAGCCATGGACATGTGTTGTCCTTTGATGAACGAGATCACATCATTAGGAGAATGATGTGATGGACAAGACCCATCTGTTAGCTTAGCATAATGATTGTTCAGTTTTCTTTCTACCGCTTTCTTCATGTCAAATACATATTCCCTCGACTATGAGATTATGCAACTCCCGGACACCGGAGGAATATCTTGTGTGCTATCAAACGTCACAGCGTAACTGGGTGATTATAAAGATGCTCTACATGTATCTCTGAAGGTGTTTGTTGGGTTGGCATAGATTGAGATTAGTATTTGTCACTCCGAGTATCGGAGAGGTATCTCTGGTCCCTATCAGTAATGCACATCATATGAAGGATTGCAAGCAATGTGACTAATGAGTTAGTTGTCCGATTATGCATTATGGAACGAGTAAAGAGACTTTCCGAGAATGAGATTTAACTAGGTATGGAGATACCGACGATCGAATCTCTGGCAAGTAACATACCAATAACAAAGGGAATAACGTATGTTGACATAGCGGTTGGACCGATAAAGATCTTCATAGAATATGTGGGAACCAATTTGAGCATCCATGTTCTGCTATTGGTTATTGACCGAAGAGGTGTCTCGGTCATTTCTACATAGTTCTCGAACCCGTAGGGTCCGCACGCTTAACGTTCGATGACGATATGTATTATATGAGTTATGTGTTTTGGTGACCGAAGGTTGTTCAGAGTCTCGGATGAGATCACGGGCATGACGCGGAGTCTCAAAATGGTCGAGAGGTAAAGATTGATATATTGGAAGGTGGTATTTGGACACCGGAAGGGTTCCAGAGTGTATCGGGTACATACCGGAGTACCAGAGGGGTCACCAGAACCCCCCGGTGGAAGATATGGGCCATATGGGCCATAGGAGGGAGGCACAACAGCCCACAAGGGGCTGGCGCGCCCCCCACTAGGGGGAAACCGAATTGGACAAGGGGTTGGGGCGACGCCCCCCCTTTCCTTCTCCCTGTCCTACTCCTTCCCTCTTCCCCCCTCCAGAAAAAGGAAGGGGGGCCGAATTCTAGTGGGAGTCCAAGTGGGAATCCCCCCACTTGGGGCGCCTAGGCCGGCCTCCCTCCCTCCCTCCCTTATATACAGGGGCACCCCTATGAGACATACCAATTGGTCCAAGCCGTGTGCGGCGCCCCCCTCCACAGTTTACGCCTCCGGTCATATTGTCACGGTGCTTAGGCGAAGCCCTACGTGGATCACATCACTGATACGTCTCCAATGTATCTATAATTTTTGATTGTTCCATGCTATTGTATTACCTGTTTTGGATGTTTAATGGGCTTTACTATACACTTTTATATTATTTTTGGGACTAACCTATTAACCGGAGGCCCAGTCCAAGTTGTTGTTTTTTTGCCTATTTCAGTGTTTCGCAGAAAAGGAATATCAAACGGAGTCCAAACGGAATGAAACCTTTGGGAGAATCCTTTTTGGAACAAATGCAATCCAGGAGACTAGGAGTGGATGTCAGTGAAGCAAGGAGGTGGCCATGAGGGTCGAGGGCGCGTCCTACCCCCTGGGCGCGCCCCCACCCTCATGGGCCCCTCGTGGCTCCCCTGACCATCTTCTTTTGCCTATATTTACTCATATACCCCGAAAACATTCGGGAGCACAATAGATCGGGATTTCCGCCGCCGCAATCCTCTGTAGCCACCAAAAACCAATTGGGGCCCTATTCCGGCACCCTACCGGAGGGGGATCCCTCACCGGTGGCCATCTTCATCATCCCAGCGCTCTCCATGATGAGGAGGGAGTAGTTCACCCTTGGGGCTGAGGGTATGTACCGGCAGGTATGTGTTTGTGTGGATGAAGAGATATTTAGTATGAAAGAGTTTTGTGTGGATGAAGCTTTCGAGATTTAGGAAACCGAGATATAAAAGGAATTAAGGAGATACAAAAGATCAAGCTTGGGGATGCCCAAGGCACCCCAAAATAATATTCTAAGAAGTCTCAAGCACCTAAGCTTGGGGATGCCCCGGTAGGCATCCCACCTTTCTTCTTCAACAATTATCGGTTAGTATCGGTTGAGCCTAAGTTTTTGCTTCTTCACTTGATGGGTGCTATCCTTGAAATGTCGTTTTATGTTGTTTTGCTTGCTGTTTGAATAAAATACCAAGATCTGAAATTCTTAAATGTTAGAGAGTCTTCACATAGTTGCATAATTATTCGACTATTCATTGATCTTCACTTATATCTTTCGGAGTAGTTTGTCATTTGCTCTAGTGCTTCACTTATATCTTTTTAGAGAATAGTGGTGGTTTTATTTTGTAGAAATTATTTATCTATCATGCTTCACTTATATTATTTTGAGAGTCTTTTAGATCAGCATGGTAATTTATTTTGGTTATAAAATTAGTCCTAATATGATGGGCATCCAAGATAGGTATAATAAAAACTATCATATAAAGTACATTGAATAATATGAGAAATTTGATACTTGATAATTGTTTTGAGATATAAAGGTGGTAATGTTAGAGTCATGCTAGTTGGGTAATTATGAAATTGAGAAATACTTGTGTTAAAGTTGGCAAGTCCCGTTGCATGCACATATGGTAAAAGTTGTGTGACAAATTTGAAGCATGGGGTGTTCCTTGAGTGCTTTCCTTATGAGTGGCAGTCGGGGACGAGCGATGGTCTTTTCCTACCAATCTATCCCTCTAGGGGCATGCGTAGTAGTACTTTTCTTCGAGGGCTAATAAACTTTTGCAATAAGTATATGAGTTCTTTATGACTAATGTGAGTCCATGGATTATACGCACTCTTACCCTTCCGCAATTTGCTAGCCTCTATGATACCGTGCATTGCCCTTTCTCACCTTGAGAGTTGGTGGAAACTTCACCGGCGCATCCAAACCCCGTGATATGATACGCTCTATCACACATAAACCTCCTTATATCTTCCTCAAAACAACCACCATACCTACCTATTATGGCATTTCCATAGCCATTTCGAGATATATTGCCATGCAACTTTCCACCGTTTCGTTTATTATGACACACTCCATCATTATCATATTGCTTTTGCATGATCATGTAGTTGACATCGTATTTTTGGCAAAGCCACCTTTATAATTCCTTCATACATGTCACTCTTGATTCATTGCATATCCCGGTACACCGCCGGAGGCATTCACGTAGAGTCATATTTTGTCCTAAGTATTGAGTTGTAATTCTTGAGTTGTAAATAAATAGAAGTGTGATGATTTCCATTATTAGAGCATTGTCCCATGTGAGGAAAGGATGACGGAGACTATGATTCCCCCACAAGTCGGGATGAGACTCCGGACTTTATGAAAAATAAAAGAGGCCAAAGAAGCCCAAAAAAAGAGGCCAAAGAAGCCCACCAAATAAAAAAATAGAGAAAAAGAGAGAAGTGACAATGTTACTATCCTTTTACCACACTTGTGCTTCAAAGTAGCACCATGATCTTCATGATAGAGAGTCTCCTATGTTGTCACTTTCATATACTAGTGGGATTTTTTCATTATAGAACTTGGCTTGTATATTCCAATGATGGGCTTCCTGAAAATGCCCTAGGTCTTCGTGAGCAAGCAAGTTGGATGGACACCCACTTTGTTTCTTTTTGATGAGCTTTTCATACATTTATAGCTCTAGTGCATCCATCGCATGGAAATCCCTACTCCTTGCATTGACATCAATTGATGGGCATATCCCTAGCGTGTTGATTAGCCACGTCAATGTGAGACTTTCTCCTTTTTTGTCTTCTCTCATAACCCCTATCATCATATTCTATTCCACCTATAGTGCTATATCCATGGCTTGCGCTCATGTATTGCATAAGGGTTGAAAAGGCTGAAGCGCATTAAAAAGTATGAACCAATTGCTCGGCTTGTCGTCGGGGTTATGCATAAGGGGAGTATTTTGTGTGACAAAAATGAAGCATGGCCAAACTATTTGATTTTGTAGGGATAAGCTTTCTTTGGCTATGTTATTTTGATAAGACATGATTGCTTGGTTAGTATGCTTGAAGTATTATTATTTTTATGTCAATATTAAACTTTTATCTTGAATCTTTTGGATTTGAACATTCATGCCATAAGAAAGAAAATTACATTGAGAAATATGCTATGTAGCATTCTACATCAAAAATTCTGTTTTTATCATTTACCTACTTGAGGACGAGCAGGAATTAAGCTTGGGGATGCTTGATACGTCTCCAATGTATCTATAATTTTTTTTGATCCATGCTATTATATTACCTGTTTTGGATGTTTAATGGGCTTTACTATACACTTTTATATTATTTTTGGGACTAACCTATTAACCGGAGGCCCAATCCAAGTTGCAGTTTTTTTGCCTATTTCAGTGTTTCGCAGAAAAGGAATATCAAACAGAGTCCAAATGAAATGAAACCTTCGGGAGAATCCTTTTGGGAACAAACGCAATCCAGGAGACTTTGAGTGGACGTCAGGGAAGCAACAAGGTGGCCACGAGGGTCCAGGGCGTGCCCTACCCCCTAGACGCGCCCCCACCCTCGTGGGCCCGTCGTGGCTCCCCTGACTGACTTCTTTCGCCTATATATACTCATATACCCTGAAAACATCCATGAGCGCAATAGATCGGGAGTTCCGCCGCCGCAAGCCTCTGTAGCCACCAAAAACCAATCAGGACCCTGTTCCGGCACCCTGCCGGAGGGGGGATCTCTCACCGGTGGCCATCTTGATCATCCCGGCGCTCTCCATGACGGGGAGGGAGTAGTTCACCCTCGAGGCTGAGGGTATGTACCAGTAGCTATGTGTTTGATCTCTCTCTCTCGTGCTCTTGAGGTGGTACGATCTTGATGTATCACGACCTTTGCTATTATAGTTGGATCTTATGATGTTTCTCCCCCTCTACTCTCTTGTAATGGATTGAGTTTTCCCTTTGAAGTTATCTTATCGGATTGAGTCTTCAAGGATTTGAGAACACTTGATGTATGTCTTGCATGTGCTTATATGTGGTGACAATGGGATATTCACGTGATCTACTTGATGTACGTTTTGGTGATCAACTTGCGGGTTCAGTGACCTTGTGAACTTATGCATAGGGGTTGGCACATGTTTTCGTCTTGACTCCTCGTTAGAAACTTTGGGGCACTCTTTGAAGTACTTTGTGTTGGTTGAATAGATGAATCTGAGATTGTGTGATGCATATCGTATAATCATACCCATGGATCCTTGAGGTGACATTGGAATATCTAGGTGGCATTAGGGTTTTGGTTGATTTGTGTCTTAAGGTGTTATTCTAGTACGAACTCTAGGATAGATCAAACAGAAAGAATAGCTTCGTGTTATTTTACTATGGACTCTTGAATAGATCGATCAGAAAGAATAACTTTGAGGTAGTTTCATACCCTACAATAATGTCTTTGTTTGTTCTCTGCTATTAGTGACTTTGGAGAGACTCTTTGTTGCATGTTGAGGGATAGTTATATGATCCAATTATGTTATTATTGTTGAGAGAACTTGCACTAGTGAAAGTATGAACCCTAGGCCTTGTTTCCTATCATTGCAATACCATTTAGACTCACTTTTATCGCTTGCTACCTTGCTGTTTTTATATTTTCAGATTACAAATACCTATATCTACCATCCATATTGCACTTGTATCACGATCTCTTCGCTGAACTAGTGCACCTATACAATTTACCATTGTATTGGGTGTGTTGGGGACACAAGAGACACAGTAGCTGACAGCAAACCACCATGGGCGTTGACGCACTGCTGACGTCAACTGACGGACGACAAAGGGGTGGTCAAATTTGCCGTCCGTTGGCGGACGGCAAAGGCCGCCGTTAGCCACCTAACGGACTAACGCTGGCGGACGTCAAGTATTTTGCCGTCCCTCCCCTTTGCTGTCTGCCACTGTAGGCAAAGGACTCTTTGCCGTCCGCCGTGAAAAGCAGACGACAAAGGACCTGTTTGCCGACCCTGTCTTTGCCGTCACTCTTTGCCATCCGCTGCTGACGGCAAAGCTCTTTGCCTTCCGCCATCCGTGCCTTTGCCGTCCGCCGTGGCGGACGGCAAAATACTGGATTCCTGTAGTGATGTGTGCTACTGTGTACCAGAACTGATGTGCGCCTTGCTATAAGTTTAGTAGCGAGGTACCAAAGTAATCTAGGAGTGGATCGCTGGATAGCGGTCAAAATTATCTTTAGTTACCTAAGAGGACTAGGGAAATATTTCTCGGTTATGGAGGTGATAAAGCATTCATCATAAAGAGTTATGTTGATGCAAGCTTTTTACACTGATCCGGATGACTCTAAGTCTTAATTTAGATACATATTGAAAGAGGTAGCAATTAGCTAGAGTAGCTCCATGCAGAGCATTGCAGACATAGAAAATTTGCAAAATACATACGACTCTGAATATGGCACACCAATTGACTAAACTTCTCTCACAAGCAAAACATAACACACCTTAGTACTCTTTGGGTATTAATCACATAGCAATGTGTACTAGATTATTGAATCTAGTAAACCCTTTGGTTGTTGGTCACATGGCGATGTGAACTATGGGTGTTAATCACATATAGATGTGAACTAGATTATTGACTCTAGTGCAAGTGGGAGACTGAAGGAAATATGCCCTAGAGGCATAATAAAGTTGTTATTTTATATTTCCTTATTCATGATAAATGTTTATTATTCATGCTAGAATTGCATTAACCAGAAACTTGATACATGTGTGAATACATAGACAAAACACCGTGTCCCTAGTATGCCTCTACATGACTAGCTCATTGATCAAAGATGCATGGTTAAGTTTCCTAGCCATGGACATGTGTTGTCAATTAATGAACGGGATCACATCATTAGGAGAATGATGTGATGGACAAGACCCATCTGTTAGCTTAGCATAATGATCGTTCAGTTTTATTGTACTGCTTTCTTCATGTCAAATACACATTCCTCCGACTATGAGATTATGCAACTCCAAGACACCGGAGGTATACCTTGTGTGCTATCAAATGTCACAACATAAATAGGTGATTATAAAGATGCTCTACAGGTATCTCCGAATGTGTTTATTGGGTTGGCATAGATCAAGATTAGGATTTGTCACTCCGAGTATCAGAGAGGTATCTCTGGGCCCTCTCGGCAATGCACATCATATGAAGCCTTGCAAGCAATGTGACTAATGAGTTAGTTGCCGGATGATGCACTACAAAACGAGTAAAGTGACTTGCCAGTAACGAGATTGAACTAGGTATGGAGATACCGACGATGGAATCTCGGGCAAGTAACATACCGATGACAAAGAGAATAACGTATGTTGACATAGCGGTTCAACCGATAAAGATCTTCATAGAATATGTGGGAACCGATATGAGCATCCAGGTTCCGCTATTGGTTATTTACCAGAGAGGTGTCTTGGTCATGTCTACATAGTTCTCAAACCCGTAGGGTTCGCACGCTTAATGTTCAATGGCGATGTGTATTATATGAGTTATGTGTTTTGGTGACCGAAGAATTTTCGGACTCCCAGATGAGATCACATACATGACGCCGAGTCTCGAAATGGTCGAGAGGTAAAGCTCGATATATTGGAAGGTGGTATTCGGACACCGGAAGGGTTCCGGAGTGTATCGGGTACATACCGGAGTACCAGAGGGGTTACCGGAACCCCCGGTGGAAGATATGGGCCATCGAAGGGAGGCACACCTACCCACAAGGGGCTGGCGCACCCTCCACCCGGGGGAAACCAAATTTGACAAGGGGTGGGGGCGGCGCCCCCCTTTCCTTCTCCCTCTCCTACTCCTTCCCCCTTTCCTCCTCCGGAGAAAGGAGGGGGGGAACCGAATCCTAGTGAGAGTCCAAGTGGGACTCCCCCCCACTTGGGGCGCGCCTATGCCGGCCTCCTCTCCCTCCCTCCTTTATATACGGGGGGGCCTATGAGAAACAACAATTGATCCAAGCCATGTGCGGCGCCCCCCCTCCACAGTTTATGCCTCCGGTCTTATTCTCGTGGTGCTTATGCAAAGCCCTGCGTGGATCACATCACCATCACCGTCACCATGCCATCACGCTGACGGAACTCGTCTACTCCTTCGACCCTCTGCTGGATCAAGGGTTGAAGGGATGTCATCGCGCTGAACGTGTGCATAACTCAGAGGTACTGTATGTTCGGTACTCGATTGGTCGGAACGAGAAGACGTTCGACTACATCAACCTCGTTGAGCAAATGCTTACACTTTCGGTCTATGAGGGTATGTGGACACACTCTCCCCCTCTTGTTCCTATGCATCTCCTAGATATTTCTTGCGTGAGTGTAGGAATTTTATTTAAATTGCATGCTACGTTTCCCAACAGGGTTGTCTCCTAACAAGCGCTTTTCTTTAATGCCTTTCTAGTTAGGCATGATGATTTCAACGATGCTCACATAAAAGATAAGAATTGAAACATAATGAGAGCATCATGAAGCATATGACTAGCACATTAAGTCTAACCCACTTCCTATGCATAGGGATTTTGTGATCAATCAATTTATGGAAGCAAGAATCAACTAGCATAGGAAGGCAAAGCAAGCATAACTCCAAGATTTTCAACACATAGAGAGGAAACTTGATATTATTGCAACTCCTACAAGCATATGTTACTCTCTCATAATAATTTTCAATAGCATCATGAATGAATCCAACAAAATAACTCTCACATGAGGCATTATTCATGATGCACAAGCATAGAATTTTTATTACTGTCCACATAAGCAAATTTCTTCTCATGAATAGTAGTGGGAGCAAACTCAACAAAATAACTATCATGCGAGGCATAATCCAATTGAAAATTAAAATCAAGATGACAAGTTTCATGGTTACCATTATTCTTTATAGCATACATGTCATCACAATAATCATCATAGATAGCAACTTTGTTGTCATAATCAGTTAAAACCTCTTCCAAGATAGTGGATTCATCACTAAATAAAGTCATGACCTCTCCAAATCCACTTTTGTCAATATTGTGAAAAGATTCAACACCCTCCAAAATAGTGGGATCATTACCTAGATTTAACACTCTTCCAAACCCACATTCATCAATATAATCATCATAAATAGGAGGCATGCTATCATCATAATAAATTTTCTCATGAAAACTTGGGGGACTAAAAATATCATCTTCATCAAACATAGCATCCCCAAGATTATGCCTTTGCATATCATTAGCATCATGGATATTCAAAGAATTCATACTAAGAACATTTCAATCATGCTCATCATTCAAAGATTGTATGCCAAAAATTTTATTGCATTCTTCCTCTAGCAATTGAGCACAATTATCAGAATCCTTATTTTCAAGAAAGACATTAAAAAGATGAAGCATATGAGGCAACCTCAATTCCATTTTTTTGTAGATTTTCTTTTATAAACTAAACTAGTGATAAAACAAGAAAATAAAAGATTCAATTACAAGATCTAAAGATATACCTTCAAACACTCACCTCCCCGGCAACGACGCCAGAAAAGAGCTTCATTGATGAGATGTGAGTGCCGCTTACCTAGCCACCCCGACAACGGCGCCAGAAAAGAGCTTGATGTCTACTACACAACCTTCTTCTTGTAGACTCGTGTTGGGCCTCCAAGCGCAAAGTTTTGTATGACAATAGAAAACTTCCCTCGAGTGGATGACCTAAGGTTTATCAATCCGTGGGAGGCGTAGGATGAAGATGGTATCTCTCAAACAACCCTACAACTGAATAACAAAGAGTCTCTTGTGTCATAGGTGCACTATTTTGGTGAAGATATGGTGATACAAGTGTAATATGGATGGTAGATATAGGTTTTTGTAATCTCAAAGTATAAAAACAGCAATGTAACTAGTAACAAAAGTGAGAAAAAACGGTATTGCAATGCTTAAAAACAAGGCCTAGGGTTCATACTTTCACTAGTGCAAGTTCTCTCAACAATGATAACATAATTATATCATATAACAATCCCTCAACGTGCGACAAAAAATCACTCCAAAGTTCCTATTGCTGAGAACATATGATGAAATTTCTTGTAGGGTACGAAACCACCTCAAAGTTATTCTTTCCGATCAATCCATTGGGCTATTCCTATAAGTGTCACAAACAGCCCTAGAGTTCATAGTAAAATAACACCATATGACACACATCAACCAACCCTAATGTCACATAGATACTCCAATGTCACCGCAAGTATCCATGGGTCAATTATACGATATGCATCAAACAACTTCAGATACATAATATTCAATCCAACACAAAGAACTTCAAATAGTGCCCCAAGATTTCTACCGTAGAAACAAGGACGAAAATGTGCATCAACCCCTATGCATAGATTACCCTAATGTCACCTCGGGAATCCGCGAGTTGAGTGCCAAAACATACATCAAGTGAATCAATAGAATACCCCATTGTCACCACGGGTATCCCATGCAAGACATACATTAAGTGTTCTCAAATCCATAATAGTATTCAATCCGATAATAGTGAAACCTCAAAGGTAAAACTCAATTCATCACAAGAAGGTAGAGGGGGAGAAACACCATATGATCCAACTATAGTAACAAAGCTCACGGTACATCAAGATCGTGCCAAATCAAGAATACGAGAGAGAGAGAGAGAGAGAGATCAAACACATAGCTACTGGTACATACCCTCAGCCCTGAGGGTGAACTATTCCCTCCTCATCATGGAGACCGCCGGGATGATGAATATGGCCACCGGTGATGGTTTCCCCCTCCAGCAGGGTGCTAGAACGAGCTCCCGGTTGTTTTTTCATGGCTATAGAGGCTTGCAGCGGCGGAACTCCCGATCTAGGTTTCTTTCTGCGGGTTTCTGGATTTATAGGAATTTTTGGCGCCGGTTTCACGTTAGGGGGGGGGTCCACGAGTCAGCGACAAGGCAGGGGGTGCCCCCTCCACCCTTGTCGTTGACTCGGGACTCTTTTGGCCCAACTCTTGTGCTTCGTGGGCTTCTTCTGGTCCATAAAAAATCACCGTAAGTTTTCAGCTCGTTTGGACTCCGTTTGATATTCCTTTTCCGCAAAACTCAAAAACAAGGAAAAAACAGAAACTGGCACTGGGCTCTAGGTTAATAGGTTAGTTCCAAAAATAATATAAAATAGCATATAAATGCATATAAAACATCCAAAACATATAATATAATAGCATGGCACAATCAAAAATTATAGATACGTTGGAGACGTATCAGACTATAAGAGCTTAAATACTACCCAAATGCTAAAAAGTGCTTGGATGCTGGTTTGCTCGTGCAAGGACACACTATGAGATCCGTCCGATCTTCAAGTCCCACACACAATTGCGCGCAAGAGTTTTTTTGTCCGAGGCGGTTCGTCGGCTCGTGTGACCCTCTCTTTATGATAGCCATCGACCTGGGAGGACCCACCACTATCCCCATGCTTCGGTGCCATTGGCGCAGTTTTCGAAACTGCCTGGCAAGCGGCGCCGCTGTCTTTTCCCAATCCCTTTCCTCCCGCACCATGCCACCATTCGCCATCGCAAAAAATGGAGGTCCTGCCGGCCTGCGCAGATGTTGCAGACAACCGCAAAGGCCGCGTGGGTGGTGTTGAAGCCTGCGCAGGGGAGGAGGGCGGGGGCGTGTGAGGTTGTGGTGGTGGTGGTGAGCCGAAGCAGGGTGAAGATCGCCGCGGTGCTTTTGCCTCCCAATCGCCGGGGGTGTAGGGGTAAAGGTCGCAGGGACGATGCGTTTCTGCCGGGGGAAGTCAACATGGAAATTCCAAGGTAAGTTTTGTGATGCCCCTCCTGGTTCCCATGGTAGAATCGCCTGTAGCCCCCAAGGGCCGGTTTATCTTGAAGAAGATGAACTGGTTCTTCTTGGTAGAATACACTTAAAAAATCATCATGCATTAGCCCCCAAGGGACAAGGATATTGCTTGCAACATGATTGGGACTTAAATGCTTTCAATGCTAATTCAATCAACATAATAATCATTTGACTGACATTATTCTGTATAATCCTTGGCAGGAAGCTTTAAGCCTGGGTGAGTCAAACATGGCCGGCTTAAAGAAAGATTTGGAAAGGGCATGGTTTTCTGAACCCATGGTTCTCTTTCTCTACCATGCTTCCTAGCAACAAAATCTCTCTTATCATAATGTTGGTTTCTTGATTGTGGGTTATCAAGACCAATAGCAGGTTCAGTTTCTATATCATTGTTATTACTAGGTTGAGCATCTACATGAACATCATTTTTAGCATTATCATCAGGTTCATGTTCATCTCCGGATTGTGTTTCAGCATCAGAGATAGAAGTATTATTAGGATTCTCAGGTGTTTCTACATTAGGTTCACTAGAAGCATGCAAAGTCCTATCCTTCTTCTTTTTCTTCTTCTTAGATGAACTAGGAGCATCTAGATTATTATTTTGAGAATCTTGTTCAATTCTCTTAGGGTGGCCTTCAGGATACAAAGGTTCCTGAGTCATTTTACCAGTTCTAGTAGCCACTGTAACAGCAAAGTCATGTTTATTATTTAGTTCAACTAGCAATTCATTCTGAGCTTTAAGTACTTGTTCAGCTTGAGTAGCAACCATAGAAGCATGTTAACTAGTGAGTTTAAGTTCACCTTTAACTCTAGCTATATAATCATTCAAGCGTGCTATCATATAAGCATTATTCTTCAATTGTGTACCAACATAATCATTGAAATTTTCTTGTCTATTCATGAAATCATCAAATTCATCTAAGCATGGACTATGACATTTAGTAGATGGGATTTCATCCTTATCGTATCTATAGAGAGAATTTACCTTTACTACCTGTGTCAGGTTATCAAGACGATGTGATTCTTCAACATGTGGTATATTAAGACCATGTATTTCTTCAATAGGAGGTAAATTCTTAACATCTTCAACTTTAATACCTTTCTCTTTCATTGATTTCTTTGCCTCTTACATATCTTCAGGACTGAGAAATAGAATGCCTCTCTTCTTCAGAGTTGGTTTATGTATAAGCTCAGGAGTTGGCTCAATTGGTTCAGGAATTGCCTCAGGAATTGGCTCAGGAATTGGCTGAGGAAGAGTCCAATTATTTTCATTAGTCAACATATTATTCAATAGTAATTCAGCTTCGTCGATTGTTCTTTCCCTGAAAACACAACCAACACAACTATCCAAGTGGTCCTTGGAAGTATCAGTTAGTCCATTATAGAAGATATCAAGTATTTCATTTTTCTTAAGTGGATGATCAGGCAAAGCATTAAGTAATTGGAGAAGCCTCCCCCAAGCTTGTGGGAGACTCTCTTCTTCGATTTGCACAAAATTATATATTTCCCACAAGGCAGCTTGTTTCTTATGAGCAGGAAAATACTTAGTAGAGAAGTAATAAATCATATCCTGGGGACTAAGCACACAACCAGGATCAAGAGAATTAAACCAAGTCTTAGCATCACCCTTTAATGAGAACGGAAATATCTTAAGTATGTAATAATAGCGAGATGTCTCATCATTAGTAAACAATGTGGCTATATAATTTAACTTGGTGAGATGTGCCACAACAGTTTCAGATTTAGTACCATAGAAAGGATCGGATTCAACTAAAGTAATAATCTCAGGATCAACAGAGAATTCATATTCCTTATCAGTAACAAAGATAGGTGAAGTGGCAAAAGCAGGGTCATGTTTCATTCTAGCATTTAGAGTCTTTTGTTTCAGCTTAGCTAAAAATTTCTTAAGATCTGATCTATCATTGCAAGCAAGAAAATCTCTAGCAGTTTCTTCATCCATAACATAACCCTCAAGAACAACAGGCAATTCATAATCATTCGCAGAACTTTCATCATCACTATAATCAATAATAGCATCTTCAATAATTTCATTCTCTCTAGCCTTAGTAAGTTGTTCATCAAGAAATTCACCTAATGGCCCAGTAGTATCAAGCATAGAAGTAGTTTCATCATAAGTATCATGCATAGCAGAAGTGGCATCATAAATAACATGCGACATATCAGAATTCATAGCAGTAGCAGGTTTAGGTGTCGCAAGCTTATTCATAACAGAAGGAGAATCTAGTGCGGAGCTAGATGGCAGTTCCTTACCTCCCCTCGTAGTTGAGGGATATATTTTAGTTTTTGCATCTTTCAAGTACTTCATAGTGATCAACAGATTTAAATCCCAAGT
The DNA here is from genome assembly GCF_018294505.1 of Triticum aestivum. NCBI lineage: Eukaryota > Viridiplantae > Streptophyta > Magnoliopsida > Poales > Poaceae > Triticum > Triticum aestivum. Next base: position 128,670,539 of record NC_057798.1, read on the forward strand.
GACTCAGAGAATAGAGCTATGCTCCCCGGCAACGGCGCCAAAAATTAGTCTTGATGACCCACAAGTGTAGGGGATCGCAACAGCTTTCAAGGGTAGAGTATTCAACCCAAATTTATTGATCCGACACAAGGGGAGCCAAAAAATATTCTTGAGTATTAGCAGTTGAGTTGTCAATTCAACCACACCTGGATAACTTAGTATCAGCAGCAAGGTATTTAGTAGCAAAGTAGTATGATAGTAATGGTAACAGTTGTAAAGATAAAGATAGCAAAGGTAATATTTTTGGGTTTTGTAGTGATTGTAACAATAGCAACAGAAAAGTAAATAAGCAAAGCACAAGATGGGAAAAGCTCGTAGGCAATGGATCAGTGATGGATAATTATGTCGGATGCGATTCCTCATGTAATAGCTATAACATAGGGTGACACAGAACCAGCTCCAATTCATCAATGTAATGTAGGCATGTATTCCGAATATAATCATACGTGCTTATGGAAAAGAACTTGCATGACATCTTTTGTCCTACCCTCCCATGGCAGCGGGGTCCTAGTGGAAACTAAGGGATATTAAGGTCTCCTTTTAATAGAAAACTGGACCAAAGCATTAACACATAGTGAATACATGAACTCCTCAAACTACAGTCATCACCGAGAAGTATCCCGATTATTGTCACTTCGGGGTTGTCGGATCATAACACATAATAGGTGACTATAGACTTGCAAGATAGGATCAAGAACACACATATATTCATGAAAACATAATAGGTTCAGATCTGAAATCATGGCACTCGGGCCCTAGTGACAAGCATTAAGCATAGCAACATCAATCTCAGAACATAGTGGATACTAGGGATCAAACCCTAACAAAACTAACTTGATTACAAGGTAAATCTCATCCAACCCATCACCGTCCAGCAAGCCTACGATGGAATTACTCACGTACGATGGTGAGTATCATGAAATTGGTGATGGAGGATGGTTGATGATGACGATGGCGACGAATCCCCGTCTCCGGAGCCCTGAACGGACTCCAGATCAGCCCTCCTGAGAGAGATTAGGGCTTGGCGGTGGCTCCGTATTGTAAAACGCGATGAAACTTCCTCTCTGATTTTTTCTCCGCGAGACGGAATATATGGAGTTGGAGTTGAGGTCGGCGAGCTGCAGGGGACCCATGAGACAGGGGGGCGCGCCTAGAGGGGGTGGGCGCGCCCCCACCCTCGTGGACAGGGTGTGGGCCCCCTGGTCTTGATTCTTTCGCCAGTATTTTTTATATTTTCTGAAACTTGTCTCCGAGGATTTTCAGGTCATTCCGAGAACTTTTGTTTTCTACACATGAAACAACATCATTGTAAGTCTGCTGAAAACAGCGCCAGTCCGGGTTAGTTTCATTCAAATCATGCAAGTTAGAGTCCAAAACAAGGGAAAAAGTGTTTGGAAAAGTAGATACATTGGAGACGTATCAAATTCTTCATCACACTTTGAGGGATGGTTATATGATCCAATTAGATTAGCATTGTTGAGAGATTACACTAGCAAAAGTTTGGACCCTAGGCCTCAGTTTCAAGCATTGCAATACCATTTGTGCTTCGTTTTATCAATTGCTACCTTGCTGTTTTTTTTATTATTACAAAAACCAATATCTACTATCCATATTACACTTGTATCACCATCTCTTTGCCGAACTAGTGCACCTATACAAATTACCATTGTATTTGGTGTGTTGGGGACACAAGAGACTATTTGTTATTTTGTTGCGATGTTGTTTGAGAGAGACCATCTTCATCCTATGCCTCCCACAGATTGATAAACCTTAGGTCATTCACTTGAGGGAAAATTGCTATTGTCCTACAAAACTCTGCGCTTGGAGGCCCAACACGAGTCTACAAGAATAAATTTGCATAGTAGACATCAAGCCACTCTGGAATCTGAGAAGGCTACCATATTAAAGCATGCAGAACATGCTAAAAGCAGCTTAAGTCGGTAACTCCAGAGCTTGCTGGCTTAAAATAGCACATATCCCACATGACATCTGCCATATTTGGTAAGTTTGAACTTGTATTCAATTGAAGCAACTCATAAACTATTTAAGGTTCTTTAAATCTCTTGGAGACTCAAAATACTTGATTTCTAACTCACTTGACTTGTTCTGTGACTGTATGATAGGTACCAGGAGTGCCAACCTTGGCCAAAATATGCTTCTGAAGCTTAAAGTTGTCTATTCATTAACAGAGAAACTATATGATGGAAGCGTGCGAACACTTGTAACCATATCAAACGACAAGAAACATCGAACACTCATCAAGACTGTGTTTGATCATCTATCAACGGTGTAGGGAAGATTGAGGAGCTCAAATTGTCAGTCGCCCGCTCAGGAGCCATTACTGCCCTAAGCTGGGCAAAAGCTTGGCAATCATAGCTAGACCCAACAAAGATGGCTGGCGGGTGTCCAGAATTTAACGATGATAGATCTGTCTTCGAGGAAGTAGACTTTTCCAGATGTGTCAAAGAGATAAGGCCTCTAGCATGTCAACATGCACAAGAGCTGGACCTGACCAAGTATTAGCCAGCTTATGACAGCAATAATGCACATATCAAGCCGCCTTCACATGAAATTGTGGACTTAACCCCTCAAAGGAGTAAGCACATTTTTGCCCCTGACATTGACCCTTCTCTTATCCTTAATGATAAAGCAACCTTTGAGGCATTAACTAGCATCGACTGGACGTCGGACAATCTCCAGATGGCAAGTGATGAAGAGCCGGCACGGGATGGCCCGTAAACCTCAACTACAAGGCGCCATGAAGATATTAACCCGGCTGGTCATAACCCAGATGGCTCTGAGGCCGGTTCAAAGGGGTGATGTGACTCCTAAAAAACTTAGTGGAAAAAACTTTTGGGCTCAGCTATAGCCTTGTAATAGCTTAGTTAGAAAATAGTTATCTGCCCTGTCATGTCTTCTTGTATGTCTTTATCAACTTGCGTTCGAGCAGCTGGACCTCTTTGTATGCTTGATGAAGATGTGGATGCATGTTTTGCTTGTTAGTATCTGTGCTTTTATTGGAGTCTTGACATATAATCTGAAAAGACCCATCAATGCTTATACTGGCAACTTATAGTTAAAATCCAGGGCGAGTTAATAACCAAATGACTCATGGTCAGATCCAATCTTTGGAAGGATTACTTTGACGGCTTCTAGCCACAATAACCTGGATCTGTATGACCTGGAAACTCATCATCTGCACATAATCATGATGAAAGGTCATAAAAAGTTTCTGCAAAATAGAAATAGAGAATATAAACATGTATATCTCAAATAATTGTTAAGCCGGCTAGCATGGCACAACCAAAAAAGACTGGTTTTGAAAAACTCAATTTTTTCTTCAAAGAAGCTTGGCATGATAGCCTTTCATCCCTAGCTCTCTCGTGACATAAATCCGTTGTTTTAACCTTAACTAGTTCAGGGTCATCAGAGAAGATTAACTATTAAGAGTACGACGAGCCACATAATGGAGTAGCAACAAGCAGACATGTGAGTTTATCCTAGCTCTCTATAAGCCGGCTCTCACGTGACATAAACCGCCATTTTAACCTTGACAAGTTCATGGTCATGAAAGATTGACTGTCAAGAGTACGACGGGTCACCTGGCGGAGTAGCAAGTTGCAAATAGGCAGGTTTAACCCATATATGGCATATAAAGATGGTCAAGAGCATATGAAAGCTAAACTCAGTGAGTTGGAAGCCCCCAAGTGACCTTATGATCAACTAATAAAGACTCATGCATAGAAAATATGAGGTGAAACGACAGAGGCCCCGAAATTTGGGGATTCCGGCTTTATTATGTTGAGCATAAAAAGATATGTACATTGATGATGATACATACAATGATGGGAGCTAGTGGCTCAAGTGTAGTAAGGCCGAAGATGAGCAATGTTCCAAGGCCTGTTGGTTTCCTTCTCAGATTGCGTTAAGATTTGTTCTCACTATGTCGATGAGGTAGCATGGCCCATTGTTGAGGTTTTTCCTTACCACAAAAGGTCCTTCCCAAGGAGGTGAAAGCTTATGCATCCCTGTCTAATCTTGAATCAAATGAAGTTCTAAGTCGCCGTCCTGAAAGGTCCGACTTCAAACCCTATGGCTGTGATAGTGATGTAGGTCTTGCTGATAGATTGCAGAACGAGCGACCGCAAGATCACGCTCCTCCTTGAGAGCATCCAATGCATTCTAACGCGCCGTCTCATTATCAGCCTCCACATAAGCCACCACTCTGGAGGAGTCGTGAGGAATATCACTTGGGATAACTACTTCAACACCATAAACCATGAAGAAGGGTGTATAACCCATTGATATGTTGGGGGTGGTCCTGATGCTCCAAAGAACCGAATGAAGCTTTTGAACCCAACTACCAGAGTCCTCTTTAGAGGAACCATGAGCAGAGGTTTGATTCCTCTCAAGATCTCCTGGTTGCACGTTCCGCCTGAGCATTGGACTGAGAATGTGCAACTGACTAAACATCAAGCCTGATGTGCTCTCTTTGACAAAATTCTTTCATAGCACCCTTAGACAAATTTGTCCCATTATAAGTGATGATACTATGGGGATAACCAAAGCAGACAATCAGCTTCTTAACAAACTAAACTGCAATAGTTGCCTCACAATTACTGACCGGCTCTGCCTCAACCCACTTAGTGAACTTGTCAACCGCCACCAGAAGGTGGGTCTTCTTGTCCTTAGATCTCTTGAAAGGTCCAACCAAACCAAGCCCCCAAACCACAAATGGCAAAGTGATTGGGATCATCGTAATTCCTGAGCCAGCACATGAGCTTGCCTTGCGAATTTTTGACACCCATCACACTTACTAACAGTATCCTCTACGTCTGCATGAACCGTCACCCAGAAAAATCCATGACGGAAAGCCTTGGCCACCAAAGATCATGAGCCGGCATGATGACCATAGTCGCCTGCATGTATCTCTTGTAAAATCTCGTGACCCTCCTCAGGAGAGACATAATGTTGGAAAACACCAGTCACACTGCATCGATGTAACTCGACATTAACAATAGTCATAGACTTAGAACGCCATGTGATCTGTCGTGCCAAATTTTCATCCTCGGGTAACTGGCCACGAATAAGATAAGCCAGATAAGGCAACATCCAGTTGGCAATAGCATGAAGAGACGCCACCAACTGTCCTTTTGGGTCAGGTATAGCAAGATCTTCCTCAGAAGGTAACTTGACCGAAGGATTGTGTAACACATCGAGGAACACATTGGGGGACACTGGCTTACGCTGAGATCCAAGCCGGGATAGTGCATCAGCCGCCTCGTTCTTCCATTGATCAATGTGATCCACTTGAGAAGCCTTAAAGTGACCAGCAATATTGCCGACCGCCTGACAATATACTGCCATAAGTGGGTCTTTAGAGTCCCACTTGCCTGAAACTTGCTGAGCCATGAGGTCTGATTCGCCCAGACAGCTGACCCAACTTAAGTCCATACGAAGCCCATCAAGCAAAGCTTCATACTCAGCTGCATTTTTAGTACAAGGAATCATTAGCCTTAAAACATAACAAAATTTATCACCTGGTGGGGAAGTCAAAATAACTCCAGCCCCGGAGCCTTCCAATTGCCTGGATCCATCAAAGTGGATTATCCAGTATGTGTTGTCAGGCTTCTCCTCAGGTGTTTGCAACTCCGTCCAATCATTTACGAAATCCACCAAAGCTTGAGACTTGATTGCTGTTCTTGGCACATACTTCAGATTATGAGGTCCAAGCTCGATTGCCCACTTAGCAACCCGGCCAGTGGCTTCTCTGTTTTGAATAATATCCCCTAAAGGCGCAGAGCGAACCAAAATAATAGGATGCCCAAGGAAACAATGTTTCAACCTGTGACTCGCAATGAACACCCCAAACACCAGCTTCTGCCAATGTGGATATCTTTGCTTGGACTCAGTTAAGAGCTCACTTACATAGTAAGCCGGCCGCTAGACTGGGTACTCTTTGCCTGCCTCCTTGCACTCCACAACAACTGCTACACTAACTGCCTTGTTATTAGCCGCCACGTATAGGAGCAAATGCTCTTTGTCTACAGGAGCAACCAAGATGGGTGGCTTAGCCATCTGTTTTTGAGCACGTCGAACGCCTCATTAGCGGAATCACTCCAAACAAAGTGACCCATCTTCTTCATCATCTGATATAAATGAATCCTTCTCCCCCAAGCGACTTATGAACCGGCTTAAAGCCGCAATACAACCCGCCAGGTGCTGGACATCGTTGACACACACCGACTTAGAAAGTGAGGTGATGGCCTTTATCTTCTCCGGGTTAGCTTCAATGCCTTGCTTTGAGACCAGAAACCCTACAATTTACCTGCAGGCAAACCAAAGACACACTTGGTCGGGTTATGCATCATTTTGTAGCCCTGGAGATTGTCAAAAGTTTCCTTTAAATCAACAAGTAGAGTCTCCTTCCTTGACTTGACCACAATATCATCCACATAAGCATGAACGTTGCACCCAATCTGACCATGAAAACAATTCTGGACACAATGCTCACAAGTTGCATGGGCACTCTTGAGCCCGAAAGGCATAAAAACATAGCAGAAAGCCCCAAAAGGTGTGATAAAGATGTCTTCTCTTGGTCTTTGACTGCCATCTTGATCTGATGATATCCAGAATAAGCGTCCAGGAAGCATAAACTCTCACAACCCGCCGTTGCATCAATGATCTGGTTGTTACGGGGAGAGCAAATGGATCAGCCGAACAAGCCTTATTGAGATCTGTGCAATCAACACACATACGCGATGTGCCATTTTTCTTAAGTACAAGCATAGGGTTAGCCAACCAATCAGAGTGAAAAACTTCCACGATAAACCCATCACCAAGAGCCAGGCTACCTCTTCTCCAATAGCTTTACGTCGCTCTTCATTGAAACAATGAAGGAACTATTTGATCAGCTTAAATTTGGGATCCACATTAAGGTGGTGCTCAACGAATTCTCTCGGTACACCCGACATGTCAGAAGGCTTTGATGCAAAGATGTCCTGATTCTCACAAATGAACTCAATGAGCGCACTTTCCTATTTGGGGTCCATGTTAGCCCCCACAGTGAACTGCTATAATGAGTCGCCAGGGGAAAAATCCACTTGCTTAGTGTTTTCTATTGACTTGAACTTCAATAGAGGGTCCTGTTCAGTAGTAGGTTTTTCTAGAGGGGTCGTATCATCCGGGTCAACATTGTCCTTGTAAAACTTGAGCTCCTCAGTGGCACAAGCCAACTTTGCATAAGCTGCATCTCCTTCCTTGCACTCTAGGGCGAGCTTGCTATTTCCGTGAAAAGTGATTGTCCCCTTCGGCCCTGGCATCTTAAGCTGTAAGTAAATATAACAAGGGTGATCCATAAGCCGAGCATAAGTCGGCCGTCCGAATAAAGCATGATATGGACTCTTGATTTTGACCACCTCAAACCACAACATCTCTGCTCTACAATTGTACTCGTCACCAAAAGCCACTTCCTATGATATCTTTCCAACAGGGTAAGCTGACTTGCCAGACACCACGCCAAGGAATACTATGGATGATGGCTTGAGATCCTTGTCAGTCAGATTCATCCAGCGGAAAGTACCACAATACATGATGTCGATGCTGCTACCACCATCCATAAGTACCTTGGTGTATTTATAGCCGCCTACCTGAGGGGCTAACACCAAATCCAGATAACTCGGATCGTCAACCCAGGGCGGGTGATCCTGTCGAATCCATGTGATCATGTTCTCTAACCATCATAAGTATTGGGGTACTGCCGGCTCAATAGCGTTGACAACTCACTTATGAATCTTCTGGTCACGTTTACATGTGTTCGTAGTGAAGACATGATATTGACCCCCATTAAGCTATTTTGGATTACTCTGACATCCTCACTGATTATTTTGTTACTAGTTACCCTAACCGGGCTGCTGATTATGACCATCATGGTTACCTTGACCCAAATAAGTGGAAGTTGAGCCGCCGCCACCAAAGCTAGACCCTTGAGAGCGAGATCCTGACCCACCAGGCAGCCCATTTTAGGACCATGATGCTGGCTGGGGCTATAATTCCTGAACTCCCGCATCACGTAACAATCCTTCCAAGCATGAGTGGATGGCTTGTTAGGAAAAATATGATTTGGGCAAGGTTCATTAAGCATTGCCTGAAGGTTGAAAGGTTTTGAGGGAGTCCTGGATTAAGGGGTCCTCGGACAGCCAGACTATATGCATGGGCCTGAATGTTGGGCTATGAAGATACAAGATAGAAGACTTTGTCTCGTGTCCGGATGGGACTCTCCTTTGTGTGGAAGGCAAGCTTGGCGATTCGGATATGTAGATTCCCTTCTCTGTAACCGACCTTGTGTAACCCTAGCCCCCTCCGATGTTTATATAAACCAGATGGTTTAGTCTGTAGGACAAGGACAATCATAATCATAGGCTAGCTCCTAGGGTTTAGCCATTATAATCTCGTGGTAGATCAACTCTTGTAATACTCATATCATCAAGATCAATCAAGCAGGAAGTAGGGTATTACCAGCATACAGAGGGCCCGAACCTGGGTAAACATCGTGTCCCCCGCCTCCTGTTACCATTAGGCTTAGACGCATAGTTCAGGACCCCCTACCCGAGATCCGCCGATTTTGACACCGACATTGGTGCTTTCATTGAGAGTTCCACCGCGTCGTCACCAAAAGACTTGGTGGCTATATCAATCATCTACAACAACACAGTCCAGGGTGAGGTTTCCCTCCCCGGACAGATCTTCGTATTTGAGGGCTTCGCACTGCGGGCCAACTCGCTTGGCCATCTGGAGCAGATCGATAGCTATGCCCCTGGCCATTAGGTCAGGTTTGGAAGCTTCAACTACACTACCAACATCCGCGGAGACTTGATCTTCGACGGATTCGAACCCATGACAGCCGCACCCTGCCACCGCGATGAACATGACTTAAATCTGTCATCGGATCGTGCTTAGGAGATAGCGCCTGTAACTACTCTGGCCCTAGATTCAAAGCAAATTGCACCATCCGAGGATGTGAGGCTCAATCCTGCCATGGAGACCACAGACTCAGTGGCGTTAGAGCCGAACACATATTTGACCTCCAACGAGGCCTGTGTTATCAGAACCTCGGACTCGTCTCCGACCATAGGTTCCAAACTGCGTCGATCCACGCCTATCGATCAGGCGCCGATCATTGAGTTCAGCTCTGCGGATATCTTCTGACACTCTCCTTTAGGCGATGTGCTAAACTCATTAAGGGCCCTTGCCTTATCTGGGTATTCTTAGTCGAACTATATCCGATTCGAATTGGAAGCTAAGAGTAAGGAATTTCAATCCCCACCCATCACCCACTTCATAGCCACTGTCAAAGATTTGACCAACATCATCAATTACGACTTCGAAGACATCGAAGGTATGGACGACGATGCTGGAGAAGAGGAGATGCAAGAGCCACCGCGCACAGGGTGCTGGACGGCCACCTCCTTGTATGACGTATACATGGTGGATACACCCAAAGAAAACAATGGCGATGACAAAAATGATCCAGTTGAGGATAAGCCTCCTGAGAAGCAGCCAAAGCGCCGACATCAGCGGTGCCGCTCTAAACCACGCCATGGTAAAAACAGCGATACTGGCACAAGAGAAGATAACACTCCGGACCATGCCGAAGACAATGAAGACCCCGTAGGGACAACTTCCGAACAGGCCGAACGGGAGGACGGGCGAACCAGCCCTAAAGAACAGGCCATGAACGAAGACTCAGAGGACAGTAATGACATGCCTTTGTCCGAGGACAAGGTGAGCCTTGGCGACGAAGAATTTATCATGCCTGAGGATCCCGTCGAGCAGGAGCGTTTTAAGCGTCGGCTTATAGCCACTACAAAGATCCTGAAGAAGAAGTAGCAGCTGCTTCAAGCTGACCAAGATCTGCTCACTGATAGATGGACTGAGGTCCTGGCAGCCGAGGAATATGGACTCGAACGCCCAACCAAAATTCGATGACGAGGCGCTAGAGCTCGCACTACCAGCACATGATGTGGCTAACTGACCACCATGTGGCCGGGATAAAGCGGCAACTCAGTCCAAACACCAGCCCGCACTACCTCACCAAACAAACAGAAACACAACAGCTTGGGGATACACACATGACCTGCGGTATGACTTGGAAAACAAAGCAGGCCAGACCAAATCAATCTATGGATCGCGGGGGCAAGCCCCAATGCACGACAACGGCCATCCTGCCGGACACACCAAAGGAAAACCTGTCCGGGCCGAATACCGCAAACCAGCTCCATCTGAGTTGTGTCGCGACATGGCCCGACATAGAGGCGCCGCACACCCCCTATGCTTCACTGACGAAGTAATGGAACATGAATTCCCAGAAGGGTTTAAACCCGTAAACATCGAATCATATGATGGGACAACAGATCCCGCGGTATGGATTGAGGATTTTCTTCTCCATATTCACATGGCCCATAGTGATGATCTCCATGCCATCAAGTACCTCCCGCTAAAACTCAAGGGACCAGCTCAGCACTGGTTGAACAGTCTGCCTGAAAACTCAATTGGCAGTTGGGAGAACCTGGAGGATGCCTTCCTTGACAACTTCCAGGGCACCTATGTCCGACCTCCGGATGCTGACGACTTAAGTCATATAATCCAATAGCCCGGAGAGTCAGCCAGGAAATTCTAGACTCGGTTCTTAACTAAAAAGAACCAAATCATCGACTGTCCGGATGCCGAAGCCCTAGCGGCCTTTAAGCATAACATCCATGACGAATGGCTTGCCCAACACCTCGGCCAAGAAAAAACAAAGTCCATGGCAGCTCTTACAACGCTTATGACCCACTTTTGTGCCGGCGAAGATAGCTGGCTAGCTCGCAACAACAACAACTTAAGCAAATCTGGCACTTCTGAAGCTAGAGATAGCAACGGCAAACCCCGGCGCAACAGACACAAGTGTTGAATAACGGCGACAACATCGAAGACATGGCTGTCAACGCCAGATTCAGTGGCTCTAAGTCTGGTCAACGAAAGAAGCCATTTAAGAGAAACAATCCGGTCATGTCCAGTTTGGAGCACATACTCGATCGTCCATGTAAAATCCACGGCACCCCCGATAAGCTAGCTAATCATACCAACAGAGAATGTTGGGTTTTCAAATAGGCTGGCAAGTTAAATGATGAAAAAAAGGAGAAGGGGTCGCAAAGCGATGATGATGATGAGGAGTGCCGACCATAGAAAATAGGGGGACAAAAGAAGTTTCCTCCGTAAGTCAAAATGGTGAACATGATATACGCCACCCATATTCCCAAGAGGGAGCGGAGGCGCTCACTCAGGGACGTCTACGCGATGGAGCCAGTCGCCCCAAAGTACAACCCATGGTCTTCCTGTCCGATCACCTTTGATCGCAGGGACCATCCGACTAGTATCCGTCACGGTGGTTCAGCTGCACTGGTCCTTGACCCAATCATTGACGGATTCCACCTTACGCGAGTCCTCATGGACGGCGGCAGCAGCCTCAACCTGCTCTATCAGGACATAGTGCGCAAGATGGATATCAATCCTTCAAGGATCAAACCCACCAAAACCACCTTCAAAGGTGTCATACTAGGTGTAGAGGCCTGCTGTACGGGCTCAATCACACTAGAAGTGGTCTTCAGATCCCCAGATAACTTCCAAAGCGAAGAGCTAATCTTTGATATTGTCCCTTTCTGCAGTGGCAATCACGCACTGCTGGAATGAACCGCATGCGCTCGATGCAATGCGGTGCCACACTATGCTTATCTCAAGCTCAAGATGCCTGGTCCACGTGGTATCATAACAGTCAATGGAAACACGGAACGCTCCCTCCATACTGAAGAGCACACCGCCGCCCTTGCAGCAGAAGCATAGAGCAGCCTCTTTAGATCGAATCTCAATTCGGCGGCCAAGCTCCCGGACACTGTCAAAAGAGTCCGAACTACCCTACAGTAGGACGGCCTATCTCGTCAAGATCTTGACTAGCAACTCGGCCTCTGCCCCAACCCCGACCAAACTGCGGCCTTCGTACTGCGGGTACATAACTACACACTAAAGATACCATGGGGATAGACGGAGGCATAGTTGGTCGTGTTCCACAACGCAGCTCAACCGCTCCTGGACACACACATTATTTTTACATTTTCTTTTTCTTTCAGGTTACTTTTTTGTCTAGGCCGTTACTGGTGACCTGACGGCCGGACCTATCAAAGGATGGATATACCAAGGAGGGAAGTAGCTCGAACACGCGAGGGAATCTCCAGATATTCTTCTCGATGATCACCCTATCTGCCTTTGGATCCATACGCAGCTCCTCCCTGGTCCCAGCAGGTGCCGAAGTCATATTGTTTATCGCACTACTTGTACTTATACGCTTTGACATATTATTAAATTACAATGAAAACAATTTGTGGCTCTATTTATATGACGTTCACTCGCTGTTTTATTTTGATATTTTTTGTCAAATTGCAATCGTACATTCTGGTACGCCTTAATTCGCCAGGGGCTTCATTGTACCCCATAACACGGCAAGAAAGTCCGAACACCTTTATGGTTATTCGGCACCCCGAACTTATAGCATTATATGCATGGGCTCCGAATCATGTCTTGGGTCAATAGTTGGGTTGCCCGGCTCCTGTGCTTGCTACCCTATGTTCCGCTATATCGGCTAGGGTAGTAAAGGGAGAACTACTGTGATTGTGTCCCGGTTCTTCCGGATGAGCACCCTAGTAGAGAAAGCCGAAAATTGGCTGTCATGATGCAGCGAGAGCTGGTCAGCTGTTCGAGTGGTCACAAAATCTTTAGCGATTTCTTCCGCATTATGTGATAACTAATGCATCATGCGACGGATCAGTTTTTATCCAATTAGATGTTTAGAGAACCCCAAGTTCAGACTTCCGAACACTAGGGGATGCGCTTACATTTTTTATTGTCAAACTCCTATGGCTAAGTGAGGGTGATAAAGCCTTATAGTCCGATTGCCTGGTTTGTTGTGCTAAACACCTCCTTTAAGGACCAAAACCTGGAGTAAAGAGTGTTTAGATTTATCCCAAACACCCTCGTACTTCCTACGTGGGGCAGAAGACGACAACTGGCCAACTCTCAAAATTAATATGAAAACGGCCACACATGAGGTAAAACTTCACATAACAAATATTATACTATATAACAATCTTGTTCCATATTACAACACACGATAACATGAATGTATTCATGGAAAGATAACATCCTTGTCACATTGATTTGCCAAAAACCGGGATCCCTCCAGGACACTGTCATAATATAACTCAGGCTTGCGATGCTCCTTCCCTGCGGGCGGTCCTTCGGTCATTAGCTTCGTGGCATCCATCTTCGCCCAGTGCACCTTGGCATGGGCAAAGGCCATCCGAGCGCCTTCGATGCAGACCGACCGCTTGATGGCATCAAGCCAAGGGCAGACAATAACCAGCAGCTTCAAAAGACTGAAGTAGCTACTGGGAATAGCTTTGGCAGGCCATAGCCATATTATCAAATCCTTCATGGCTAGTTCGGCCGCCCTATGGAGATCGACCAGCTGTTTCAGCTGATCGATAAAGGGCACGGGATGTTCTGGCGCAAGATATTCCAACCAGAACAACTTCTCCATAGAGCTCCCCTATTCGGCTCAATAGAATTGTGCAGTGTCAGACACACTGCGCGGTCTGCAAACACCCCTGGAGAACTCCAAATTCGGGTCAGTAAAAGGAACCTTTCCTTCACATATTTGCTCTGCATAGTAAAAGCCTTACCCGCCGCAATCTTTCTGACCTCCTGGATTTCCTGGAGGGGGCCTTGGGCTTCAACCCGGGCATCGTTTGCGGCTTGACGAGCCTTGGTGAGTTTGAATTCTTTATCCACCATACTCTGCTCCAAGGTCTCACACTTCTTCACGGCCTCTTGGAGCTCTTGTTGAACCTCAATGACCCTGGCCTCATGCTTTTCACGAGTGGCCTGCTCCTTGGCCTCCTTCTTCTCGGCCTCGGCCAACGCCTTCTTGAGAGCCTCGACCTCAGTCGCCGCTCCTAACATATCATGACATTTTTCTTATTTTTTAGTCAAAATAAATTATTAATCCGTATTGAATACAAACAAGGTTATTTCATACCTTGGTTATCCTCCAGTTCCTTCTTTGCATGGCCGAGCTCTTGCTTCACCCGCTGCAGACTCTGGTTCAGTCCAGAGACCTCCGCAGCATGAGAGGTTGCAGCCAATAACGACACTTGTTTGTTCACATACATATATCATAGTTAGTCTCCTGCGAATATTATTTGATTCTCTGTCCAGTTTTTCTTTTCAAACACCGAATAGTGTATCAAGGGCTACTGTCTATATTGTGATATTCTTTTTATATTCAACTTCACCGGTTACCTCAAAGCCTGTTAGAAGGCTGGTGCAAGCTTCAGTCAGCCCTCTTTTGGTGGACTGAATCTTCCCAATCACCACAACCATAAGGGTACGGTGCTCTTCAACAATGGGAGCGCTTTGTAGCGCTTCCGACAAAGTATCCGACGCCTCTGGGTGGATAGAGGTCGCCGGTGGAATAGGTGCACCCCCTTCTGTTCAAGAAGGTTGCTTGCATGATTCCGGAGCCATATTGGTCTCCGGAATTGTGTCCGACTGGGGGCCGAATATTGGGTGGCCCCCGCCGTTAGTATCCATGGAGGTCTGCTCCCCCATGTGTCCGACTGCCGAGGTCTGACCCTCTGGCGCCGCCCCAACGGTCTCCTGAGATCCTCCCTAGACTGGGTTTCTCTTGGACGACACCTCGGTGTTGTCCATGCTGATACGTCTGCGTCGTATCTACTTTTCCAAACACTTTTGCCCTTGTTTTGGACTCTAACTTACATGATTTGAATGGAGCTAACCCGGACTGACGCTGTTTTCAGCAGAACTGCCATGGTGTTATATTTGTGCAGAAATAAGAGTTCTTGGAATGACATGCAAATCCATGGAGCAACTTTTCAGAATTAATAAAAAGTACTGGCAAAAGAATTAGTGTCAGGGGGCCCACACCCTGTTCACGAGGGTGGGGGCGCGCCCCCTCCCCTAGGGTGTGCCCCCCTGCCTCATGGGCCCCCTGGACGTCCACCAACCTCAACTCCAACTCAATATATTTGCTTTTGCAGACAAAAAAAATAGAAGAAGAAGGATTCATCGCGTTTTACGATACGGAGCTGCTGCCAAGCCATAAAACCTCTCGGCAGGGCTGATCTGGAGTCCGTTCGGGGCTTCGGAGAGGGGAATCCGTCGCCGTCGTCATCATCAACCATCCTCCACCACCAATTTCATGATGCTCACCGCCGTGCGTGAGTAATTCCAACGCAGCCTTGCTGGACAGTGATGGGTTGGATGAGATTTACCATGTAATGAAGTTAGTTTTGTTAGGGTTTGATCCCTAGTATCCACTATGTTCTCAGATTGATGTTGCTATGACTTTGCTATGCTTAATGCTTGTCACTAGGGACCGAGTGCCATGATGTCAGATCTGAATCTATTATGTTTTCATGACTATATGTGAGTTCTTGATCCTATCTTCCAAGTCTATAGTCACCTATTATGTGTTATGATCTGTTAACCCTGAAGTGACAATAATCGGGATACTTATCGGTGATGACCGTAGTTTGAGGAGTTCATGTATTCACTAAGTGTTAATGCTTTGGTCCGGTTCTCTATTAAAAGGATGCCTTAATATCCCTTAGTTTCCATTAGGACCCTGCTGCCACAGGAGGGTAGGACAAAAGATGTCATGCAAGTTCTTTTCCATAAGCACATATGACTATATTCGGAATACATGCCTACATTACATTGATGAACTGGAGCTAGTTCTGTGTCACCCTATGTTATAACTATTACATGCGGAATCGCATCCGACATAATTATCCATCACCTATCCAACGCCTACGAGCTTTTCACATATTGTGTTTTGCTTAGTTACTTTGCCGTTGCCACTGTTAAAATTACTACAAAACTGCTACTATTACTTTTGGTATCGCTACTGTTACTTCCATACTACTTTGCTACTAAATACTTTGCTGTAGATACTAAGTTATCCAGGTGTGGTTGAATTGACAACTCAACTGCAAATTTGGGTTGAATACTCTACCCTCAAAAATTATTGCGACCCCCTATATTTGCGGGATATCACATGCCCTTGGGGGAGGAGGCCGTCGGGAGGGTCTCGCTATCCATCGCATCCGGGTCCAGCGAGTCCTCTGATGAAGATCACTCGACTTTGGACCTGGCCGGACTACAAAATGCGTGACTCAACATTTTAATACCATGCAACAGTGAGGATGGATATATGAATATGTCCGAGTTTATTAGTACTCACGATTTGGCCAGGGGCTTGACCCTGGGTTCCCATTCCGGACTGTTGTCAGTGGTCGAGGTGGATTCATCTAGAAGGGAAGCTTTCCCCTTCTTAGACATCTCGGCCTCCAAGTTATGGAGGCCGCACTTTTCTTTCTCACAAGGGGGGAATGGCTTTATCATTCTTCCTCCTCTTCTGCGTCTTCTTCGGCGAAGGAGGGGGCCTCAGCGTCTTTGGACACCACGTCCGAAGTGCCCTTGCGACGGAGACCATCTCTGGTCCCCTCGCCCGAGCTTCCCCGCCGCCTCCTCGGGTGTCGCGTGCCGCCAGTCCTCCACCGCTGTGCCTCGCCTCCCGCACGCTGCCGCCTCCGGCGCCGCCCGCCGCCCGCCTCGCCAACTCCGGCGACCGGATCTTCCCGGATCCGGCCGTCCCCTCACCGGAACCGCCTCCCGTCGTCCTCCCCCACTCCTCCGGCAACCCTCTCCGGCTGTCCTCCGGCCAAATCCGTCGCGGGTGGATGAGATCCACCCATTCGCTCAACCAAACCCCGGCCCCCGTCCCTGGATCTCCTCGTCCCGCATCACCTCGTCCCGATCTCATGAGGTTGAAAATCCTTTTAAGTCCCCAGGAAATTACCTCATGTGCACATGTTTGCATGATCATATCTTCGTGCATATTGCTCTGTTTTGCGTGCATAATATGTCAAAATGTTCATCTCAGAGTGGTTTTCATGATGGAGTAGTTTTCATTCTTGTTCCTACTCATATTGATGCCTTAATCTTTGTTGCAAAACTGCTATATAATATATACTGCTGGAATCTGCTGATTGTTAACATCATTTGTGCATCTTGTGAGTGCCACAACTTTGTCTCTATTGATGCTATGATGATGATCTTGATATACATATGTTCTTCTATTCATGCTCTAGATGTTGGTTTGCTTTGCATTCATGTTAGGATGCATCTTGACATATTAATCCGTGTTGCAAAAGTGCATGTTGCTGTCAACTGCTGAAAACTACTGTAACTTGCTGATTTGTCATTTTTGTTGCATTTTGTGTGTGCATCCTATGGGCATGATGTCTACATGTTTTAGGAGCATATTTATGCCACCTTTACAGGGGTGCAATCCATATATTTTTATATGCCCTGTAGTGAGTGCATCAAGCTTGTGAAGTGGGCTATTTGCCGTTAACTTTCTATCGTCTGTTTCTATCATATCATGTTGCTATGTTTGCTTGATGCTACCAATTAATTCATACATGTTCTGGAGATGATTAGTTAACATGTTTTGTTATATATGTTATGCTATTTCATGCCATGCATTTTGGTGCCCTATACATGTCTTGTAGCATATGTTTTCATTGCCATGAACATGCTTATATAGTGTTCCAGATTTCTGTTAACTTCATGATGCCTCGTTGTGAGCTGGTTATTGAGTGATACGTGCCTCTTCTAGAGATGCTCCAATTATATGTTTTGAAGTATGCTATGATTAATTTGTTCGCATGCCATGGTTGTTAATTTTGGAGATTATATGCCTCTGTTTCATGCTTGCAAACATGCTACCATAATGTTGCTGTTTTACACTTGCTGACACTGTTTCAACATTTAATCTTGTCTTGTTGGTTCCCACTAATACATGAGCCATATGCATATGATGCCACGATGTTATTTTCTCTTTCTTATGTGTACTTTGATGCCATGCCCTTGGTTGTTATGTTAACTTTCTTTAGCTTATCTCTTTCTTGCTCTCAAGTTGCCACCATATTAACTCTGCTCATGCATATACTCCTGTGTTATAAAGTTGCATTTTGCTTTGATCATATTGGTTTAATCTTGATGCCTCTGAACCTGAACCTTAATGATATTTGGATTATGTTATCTGTACATGAAGTGCATGCCAAGTTTGTGCTCTTATGATTCCTGTAGCATGTTGTTTTGATGTTTGCAAAATGCCTACTTGCTGTTTTGGGGCAGATTGTTGTTATATCTTGATTGGAGTGTATGTGTTGCACCATTGCTCCATTTTAAGCATGCTCTATATGAAACTTGCTTAGAATTGCATGTAGTTTCATATTATCATGTTGCATCCTTGTTTGAGGTGTTTTCTTGATGTTTAAATCCATTTTGCATTAATGCCATCTTTAACTTGTTTTGCTCATATCTTCTAGGTCGTAGCTCTGAATTAAATGAACTTTATATGTAACTTGACTAGAATTTCGTGTAGATCATCTTGGTGCATTTTAAATTTCTATTTAACTACTTGAACATAAGGTGTGTTCAGATCTGGACCAATTTCGAAATTTGCATACGAGGACTTAGCGGATTTGTTATATGTTGTTTCCGACATCATTTAAACTTGCTTTGATGTGATGTTCTTGTATGCATCATATCTTGCCATGAGTAGCATGATATAGCCTTGTCATGCATCATACTTGGTTTAGCATCATGTCATGTTTATGTGTTGTGTGTTTACCATGTTGTTTGCTTCTTTCTGGTTGTGCTTCTTTTTGATAGTTCCTGTTTCGTTGCAATCATGAGGATTCGTTCGTCTACGCTTGGTTCGTCTTCACCCGCTCATCTTCTTCACGGACTCGTACTTCTTCCTTGCGGGATTCCAGGCAAGATCATTGTTACCCTGGATCTCACTACTATCATTGCTATGCTAGTTGCTTCGTTCTATCGCTATGCTGCGCTACCTATCACCTGCTTATCAAGCGTCCCAAATTGCCATGTTAGCCTCTAACCTTTTCACCCTTCCTAGCAAACCGTTGTTTGGCAATGTTACCGCTTTGCTCAGCCCCTCTTATAGCGTTGTTCATTGCAGGTGAAGTTGAAGATTGCTCCATGTTGGACATGCTTATGTTGGGATATCACAATATCTCTTATTTAATTAATGCATCTATATACTTGGTAAAGGGTGGAAGGCTCAACCTTATGCTTGGTGTTTTGTTCCACTCTTGCCGTCCTACTTTCCGTCATACCGGTGTTATGTTCCTTGATTTTGCGTCCCTAACATGGTGTGGGTTTATGGGCCCCTCTTGACAGTTCGCTTTGAATAAATCTCTTCCAGCAAGGCCCAACTTTGGTTTTAATATTTGCCATAATAATACTTAAACTAAATAATTAATTGGCATAGGGTGTCATGAACCTGAGGATTTTCTACATAGCAGGAGGGGCCAGCGCTGATGGTATTGGTCCCAAAACGGTAGACTACAGGGCCACCACGGGGCAACTCGAGGATCTGGTTTTACTCGTAGGATGTCCCGTCCGGACGTGTCCTAAGACTAGATATGCGCGACTACTCTTAGGGTGTCGACACGCCGGGAGGCTTTGCTGGATTAGTTTTACCATTGTCGAAATGTCTTGTGCACCGGGACCCCGAGTGTGATCGGATGTCCCACGATGGAGGGTTGTCTCTGTGGATTGTGAGCTTATAATGGGCTAAGTTTGGACACCCCAGTAGGGTTTAAACTTTCGAAAGCCGTGCCTGTGGTTATGTGGTAGATGGGATTTTTTAATGCCTGATTGTAGATAACTTGACACTAGATCCGAATTAAAATACGTCAACCGTGTGCGTAACCGTGACGGTCTCTTTTTGAGTGGGTCGAGAAGAGAACACGGCGGGGTTATGTTTGAACGTAAGTAGTTCAGGATCACTTATTGATCATTAATAGATTGCGAACATTTGCATAGCTTCTCATCTTCTTCTTGTACTCGTAAGTTAGCCACCGTATCATGCTTAGTCGCTTGCTGCAGCCTCACCACTTACACATTCCATACCCATTAAGCTTTGCTAGTCTTGATACCCATGGTTATGGGATTGCTGAGTCCTCGTGGCTCACAGATTACTACACCAACAGTTGCAGGTACAGGTAATGCGATAATCATGACGTGAGAGCGATGCTTGCTTGCTTTGAGTTCTTCTTCTGATTCGTCGTTCAGGGGATAGGTTCCTGGTCGGCAACCTGGGCTAGCAGGGTGGATGTCGTTGAGTTTCTGTTTGTGTTTCATCCGTAGTCGGATGTTGCTCTTATGCATGATGTTGTTGTATTCATGTGGCATGGTATGCCTTTTGTATGTATCCCCAACTATTATGTAAAGGTACGATGTAGTGATATCCACCTTGCAAAAGCGTCTCCAATATGCGCTTCTATCCTTGGTGGGATCTTCGAGTTCCTTTAGGATAGGGTCGCATATTGGGTGTGACAAGTTTGTATCAGAGCCTAGACCGACCATAGGAGCCCCCTTGATTGATTGTAGTTGGCCGTTGTTGAGTCTAGAAGAAAACTGTTTTCGGAGTCTAGATATATCGGAGAGTAGGAATTCTTTTTACTCCTCACGCCCTTCGTCGCTCTGGTGAGGAATCTTGATGTAGTTGTTTTGAATTACTCTTCTTTCCTTCAAATTTTCTTTAGGATCACGCGGTTAGTTTTTTTGTTCGTCGGGTCTCAGCTCTTTTCATCCGGTACATTTCTCGTCAAGTTGACTCGAGCCTCTTCATCTTTGCCAAGTTCAGTCCTCTGTTGTTTTCTTTTTCCCACCCGCCCACCCTTTTTCTTCTTCTGTAGCCCGTAATCGAGTAACCATCCTACTCGTGCGAAGCCTTTGCATTCTTTCAACCAGTTTTTCTCTTCAAGTTATTCGTCGGTTCTCCCTTCCAAGTTGCCTTTGTTTTTCCCGCCCTCCCACCCCTTCTTCTTCCCGGAGCCTGAGTCTCTTTCGAGCATGAATTTCATTCGTGTGGAGCCTTTTCATTCTTTCCTCAATTATTACAACCGATGAATTCTCATTTCGTTCTTCATTCTCATCGTTTTTTTCTTTTCTGGTGGACTCAATTCATGTTTTTTTCAGGTTGATCATATTCTATCCCTCGGCTCAAAAGTTTCTTCTTGCCCGTTCGCCTCTCTCTATTCAATCATTCCGGAGTGATGAAAACATCTTAGGAGATTCGTCTGTGTTCAAATTAATTCGAGGTTATCACCTCATTCAAATATTTCAATTGTTATAGTGCATCATCAATCTCTTCAACAATCCTTTTTCAACGGTGTTTTCTTTGAGTGGGCCCTAACCCACAGGTCTTTTCCCAGGATCTTACCTAACTCTTCTAATTATTCCGGAGCCATTCCTAGTTATTTTCAAGTGTGACGTAAGAATGAATTTCATCAGTCACATGCCTTCTCCAAGATCATTTTCTAATTCTTTTCATTGCCGGCTCAAACTTTACCCTTTTCATTCTTCCAGAGTGTCTCAACAATTTTCCATGGTGTTTCCCGTCATCAATTGAAGACCGAAGAAGAGTTCCTTTTAAATCCTGCCCGTTCTCTCGAATATTCGCGGTTCTAGCTTCATGTTATCCTCTCGAATTATTCTGTTTGCCAGATATTCTTTCTTACCCATCCGTAGTATTCCAGGAGTTGTTCTTCCATTGCGATTATCCGGAGGCTTCCATTTTAGAAGATTCCTTCGTTCTAAGTTTTCAGCTTTGTTCATTTCCATATTTGTACCTGTGATTCGTTCAAGCATTCTTTAATCAATTCACGCTCTTCATTCTTTTGCATCTAAATCCCCTCAAGCATATTTGTTCCTCTAATTCTTGCCGGTGATTCATTCTCCTTCAGTAGCCATTTTCGAATTCTTACGGTGGTTCCTTCCATTTTCAGCTGGAGTGCTGCCGAAATTCTTTCATTCTTATTCATTTTCTATGTTGTTCTAACCAAAGTGGTTTCAGAGTCTATCTTGTTTCTTGAGCTTTTCATTCTTGGCATATTCACCGTTCATCTTTTCTACTCAAGTGCCCTCAACCTTGTTCATCTTCCCTCTTTGCGTCCTTATTTCACCTCTTCCTTTTTCTCTTCTGTCTCATTCCTAAGATCTCGGGACGAGATCTCTTGTTAGTGGAGGAGAGTTGTAACGCCCCGAGACCAATGCGCCAGGTGTCTCCCAGTTATTCGCCGTCGTTGCCATGTTATTTGCTTGCATGTTGCATCTTGCCATGTCATCATCTGCATTTCATCTGCATGTTTTTCAAAACTTGCATCCGTTTGGGTTCTCCCAGTTCTTTCCGTTGTCCGTTCTGAGCATAGACACACTCGCATGCGCCCGTCGCACCTCTCAGATCTTGTTTCTTGAGCGGGAGGAAAACGTTCTCGGAATGGGTCGAGATTTGTCATGTGGCCTTGGTATATCACCGGTAGACCGCCTGTCAAATTTCTTTCCATTTGGAGGTCGTTTGATGCCCCAACAGTTAACCGAGTTACCCAAAGCCCCTCTATCTTTGCATCCCAAAACCCCTCCAAATAGCCCGCTAGCCCATCTAACTCCCCTCCATGCTCTCCGCCGTTCGATCACGATCGTGTGGGCGAAAACCGCTCCTCATTTGGACTCTCCTAGCTCCCTCTACCTATAAATAAGCCTCTCCCCCGAAATTTTCGCGGCGCAAACCCTAGTCTTCTTCCTCCTCCCGCCGCCGGACATGTCCATCCCGCGCCGGACGTGTCCGCACCGCCGCGTCCAACCAATCACGGCCTGCCACCTCAGCATCGCCACCGCCCAAGCCTACCCCGCGCCGCCACGTGGCCTACCGGCCTCCCCGCTCCTCCCTGCTGCCCGCGCGGCCCGCCCAGGCCCGGATACGCCGCCCGAGCCGCCGCTCGCCCTGCACGCTTGCTTTGCTCCTCCGCCATCGGCGTGCCTCACCGCCGCCGCCCTCCGCCGGCACGCCTCGCGTCGCCTCCCGTTCCATCGCCGGCCGCCGAAGCTCGCCAGCCGCCGCCGCGCGCCTCGCCCGAGCTTCCCCGCTGCCTCCTCGGGCGCCGCGCACTGCTATGCCTCGCCTCCCATGCGCTGCCACCTTTGGCGCCGCCCGCCGCCCGGCTCGCCAACTCCGGCGACCGGATCTTCCCAGATCCGGCCGTCCCCTCGCCGGAACCGCCTCCCGTCGTCCTCCCCCGCTCCTCCGGCAACCCTCTCCGGCGGTCCTCCGGCCAGATCCGCCGCGGGTGGACGAGATCCACCCGTTCGCTCAACCAAACGCCGGCCCCCGTCCCTGGATCTCCTCGTCCCGCATCACCTCGTCCCGATCCTGCGAGGTTGAAAATTCTTCCAAGTCCCCAGGAAATTACCTCATGTGCACATGTTTGCATGATCATATCTCCGTGCATAGTGCTCTGTTTTGCATGCATAATATGTCAAAATGTTCAGCTCAGAGTGGTCTTCATGATGGAGTAGATTGCATTCATGTCCATGTTCATATTGATGCCGTAATCTTCATTGCAAAACTGCTATATGATATAAACTGCCGGAATTTGCTGATTGTTAACATTGTTTGTGCATCTTGTGATTGCCACAACTTCGTGTCTGTTGATGCTATGATGATGATCTTGATATGCACATGTTCTGCTCTTCATGGTATACATGTTGGTGTGCTTTTCATTCATCTTAGGGTGCATCTTGACATATTAATCCCTATTGAAAAGTGCATGTTGTTGTTAACTGCTGAAAACTGCTGTAACTTGCTGATTTGTCATTTTTGTTGCATTTTGTGTGTGCATCCTATGTGCATGATATCTACATGTTTTAGGAGCATATTTATGCCATCTGTACAGGGGTGCAATCCATGTATTTTTGTATGCCCTGTAGTGAGTGCGTAAAGCTTGTGAAGTGGGCTACTTGTCGTTAACTTTCTATCATGTCTGTTTCTGTCATATCATGTTGCTATGTTTGCTTGATGCTACCAATTAATCCATACAAATTCTGGAGATACTTAGTTGACATGTTTTATTATATATGTTATGCTCTTTCATTCCATGCCTTTTGATGCCCTATACATGTCCTGTAGCGTATGTTTTAATTGCCATGAACATGCTTATATAGTGTTCCAGATTTCCTTTAACTTCATGATGCCTCGTTTTGAGCTTGTTATTGAGTGATCCGTGCCTCTTCTGTAGATGCTCCAATTACATGTTTTGAAGTATGCTATGATTTATTTGTTCACATGATATGGTTGTTAATTTTGGAGATTATATGCCTCTGTTTCATGCTTGCAAACATGCTACCATAATGTTGCTGTTTTACACTTGCTGAAACTGTTCCAACATTCAATCTTGTCTTGTTGGTTCCCACTAATTCATGAGCCATATGCATATGATGCCATGATGTTATTCGCTCTTTGTTATGTGTAATTTGATGCCATGCCCTTGGTTGTTATGTTAACTTGCTTTAGGTTATCTCTTTCTTGCTCTCAAGTTGCCACCATATTAACTCTGCTCATGCATATGCTCCTGTGTTATAAAGTTGCATTTGGCTTTGATCATATTGGTTTAATCTTGATGCCTATGAACCTGAACCTTCATGATATTTGAAGTATGTTATCTGTACATGAAGTTCATCCCAAGTTTGTGCTCTTATGATTCCTGTAGCATGTTATTTTGATGTTTGCAAAGTGCCTACTTGCTGTTTTGGGCAGATTGTTGTTATATCTTGATTGGAGTGTATGTGTTGCAGCGTTGCTCCGTTTTGAGCATGCTTTATATGAAACTTGCTTAGAATTGGTTGTAATTTCATATTATCATGTTGCATCCTTGTTTTGAGGTGTTTGCTTGATGTTTGAATGCATTTTGCATCAATGCCATGTTAAACTTGTTTGGCTCATATCTTCTAGGCCGTAGCTCTGAATTAAATGAAATTTATATGTAACTTGACTAGAATTTTGTGTAGATCATCTTGGTGCATTTTAACTTGCTGTTTAACTACTTTAACATAAGGTGTGTTCAGATCTGGACCAATTTTGAAATTTGCATATGAGGACTTACCGGATTTGTTATATGTTGTTTCTGGCCTCAGTTAAACTTGCTTTGCTGTGATGTTCTTGTATGCATCATCTATTGACATGAGTAGCATGATATAGCCTTGTCATGCATCATACTTGGTTTAGCATTATGTCATGTTTATGTGTTGTGTTTTTACCATGTTGTTTTCTTCTTTTCGGTTGTGCTTCTTCTCGATAGTTCCCGTTTCGTTGCGATCATGAGGATTCGTTCATCTAAGCTTGGTTCATCTTCACCCATTCGTCTTCTTCATGGACTCGTGCTTCTTCTTTATGGGATTTCAGGCAAGATGACTGTTACCCTGGATCTCACTACTATCATTGCTATGCTAGTTGCTTCGTTCTATCGCTATGCTGTGCTACCTATCACTTTCTTACCAAGCCTCCCAAATTGCCATGTCAGCCTCTAACCTTTTCACCCTTCCTAGCAAACCGTTGTTTTGCTATGTTACCGCTTTTCGCAGCCCCTCTTATAGCGTTGTTAGTTGCAGGTGAAGTTGAAGATTGCTCCATGTTGGACATGTTTATGTTGGGATATCACAATATCTCTTATTTAATTAATGCATCTATATACTTGGTAAAGGTTGGAAGGATCGGCCTTATGCCTGGTGTTTTGTTCCACTTTTGCCGCCCTAGTTTCTGTCATACCGGTGTTATGTTCCTTGATTTTGTGTCCCTAACACGGTGTGGGTTTATGGGCCCCTCTTGACAGTTTGCTTTGAATAAATCTCTTCTAGAAAGGCCCAACATTGGTTTTAACATTTGCCATAATAATACTTAAACTAAACAATTAATTGCCATAGGGCGTCATGAACCCGAGGATTTTCTACATAGCAGGGAGGGGCCAGCGCTGATGGTGTTGGTCCCAAACGGGTAGATTGCGGGGCCACCATGGGGCAACCCGAGGATCTGGTTTTACTTGTAGGATGTCCCATCCGGATGTGTCCTGAGACAAGATACACGCGTCTACTATCAGGGTGTTGACACACTAGGAGGCTTTGCTGGATTAGTTTTATCATTGTCCAAATGTCTTGTGCACCGGGACCCCGAGTCTGATCGGATGTCCCATGATGGAGGATTGTCTCCGCGGATCGTGAGCTTATAATGGGCTTAGTTGGGACAGCCCTGCAAGGTTTAAACTTTCGAAAGCCGTGCCCGCGGTTATGTGGCAGATGTGAATTTTTAATGTCCGGTTGTAGAGAACTTGACACCAGATTCGAATTAAAATACATCAACCGTGTGCGTTACCGTGACGGCCTCTTTTCGAGTGGGTCGAGAAGAGAACACGATGGGGTTGTGTTTGAACATAAGTAGTTCAGGATCACTTATTGATCATTACTAGTTTGTGAACGTTTGCGTAGCTTCTCATCTTATTCTTGTACTCGTAAGTTAGCCACCGTATCATGCTTAGTCTCTTGCTGCAGCCTCACCACTTATCCATTCCATACCCATTAAGCTTTGCTAGTATTGATACTCATGGTTATGGGATTGTTGAGTCCTCGTGGCTCACAGATTACTGCACCAACAGTTGCAGGTACAGGTAATGCAATGATCATTTCGTGAGAGTGATGCTTGCTTGCTTTGAGTTCTTCTTTTGCTTCATCGTTCAGGGGATAGGTTCCTGGTCGGTAGCCTGGGCTAGTAGGGTGGATGTTGTTGAGTTTTATTTTGTGATTCATCCGTAGTCGGATGTTGATATTATGCATGATGTTGTTGTATTCATGTGGCATGGTATGCCTTTTGTATGTATCCCCAACTATTATGTAATGGTACGATGTAATGATATCCACCTTGCAAAAGCGTCTCCAATATGCGCTTCTATCCTTGGTGGGACCTTCGAGTTCCTTTAGAATAGGGTCGCATATTGGGCATGACATTACCATAGACCTTCGGGTCCATAGTTATTAGCTAGATGGCTTCTTCTCTCTCTTTGATTCTCAATACAAAGTTCTCCTTCCTCTTCTTGGAGATCTATTTGATGTAACTCTTTTTGTGGTGTGTTTGTCGAGATCCGATGAATTGTGGGTGTATGATTAAGTTTATCTCCTCTGAATTCTCTTATGTATGATTGGTTATATTTGCAAGTCTCTTCAAATTATCAGTTTGGTTTGGCCTACTAGATTGATCTTTCTTGCCATGGGAGAAGTGCTTGGCTTTGGGTTCAATCTTGCGGTGTCCTTTCCCAGTGACAGCAGGGGCAGCAAGGCACGTATTGTATTATTGCCATCGAGGATAAAAAGATGGGGTTAATATCATATTGCATGAGTTTATCCCTCTACATTATGTCATCTTGCTTAATGCGTTACTCTATTCTTCATGAACTTAATACTCTAGATGCAGGCAGGAGTCGGTCGATGTGTGGAGTAATAGTAGTAGATGCAGAATCGTTTCGGTCTACTTGTTGCAGACGTGATGCCTATATACATGATCATGCCTAGATAATCTCATAAGTATGCAGTTTTCTATCAATTGCTTGACAGTAATTTGTTCACCCACCGTAATAATTATGCTATCTTGAGAAAAGCCACTAGTGAAACCTATGGCCCCTGGGTCTATCTTTTATCATATAAGTTTTCCATCTACTTTTATTTGCATCTTTTATTTTCCAATCTATATCATAAAAATACCAAAAATATTTATCTTATCATATTATCTCTATCAGATCTCACTTTCGCAAGTTTCCATGAAGGGATTGACAACCCTTTATCGCGTTGGTTGCAAGATTCTTGTTTGTTTGTGTAGGCGCGTGGGACTTGGGAGGAGCCTCCTACCGACTTGATACCTTGGTTCTCAAAACTGAGGGAAAATACTTACGCTACTTTGCTGCATCACCCTTTCCTCTTCAAGGGAAAAACCAGCGCATGCTCAAGAGGTAGCAATCACTATGAAGAACTTGAAAGATCAAAGAACTAAGATTTATCCCTCAACTACGAGGGGAGGTAAGGAACTGCCATCTAGCTCTGCACTTGATTCTCCTTCCGTTATGAGTAAACTTGTGACACCTAAACCTGCTTCTGCTATTAATTCTGATATGTCGCATGTTATTGATGATGCCATTTCTGCTATGCATGATACTTGTGATGAAACTACTTCTATGCTTGATACTACTGTGACATTAGGTGAATTTCTTGATGAACAACTTGCTAGGGCTAGGGAGAATGAAATTATTGAAACTGATAATATTGATGATAGTGATGATGAAGGTTCTCCCCCTAGATATGAATTGCCTGTTGTTCCTGAGGGTTATGTTATGGATGAAGAAACTACTAGAGATTTTCTTGCTTGCAATGATAGATCAGATCTTAAGAAATTATTAGCTAAGCTGAAACAAAAGACTCTGAATGCTAGAATGAAACATGACCCTGCTTTTGCTACTTCACCTATCTTTGTTATTGATAAGGATTACGAATTCTCTGTTGATCCTGAGATAATTACTTTGGTTGAATTTGATCCTTTTTATGGCACTGAATCTGAAACTGTAGTGGCACATCTTACTAAGTTAAATGATATAGCCAGCCTGCTTATTAATAATGAGAAATCTCGCTATTATTATATCCTTAAAATATTTCCTTTCTCATTAAAGGGTGATGCTAAGACATGGTTTAATTCTCTTGATCCTGGTTGTGTGCGTAGTCCCCAGGATATGATTTACTACTTCTCTGCTAAATACTTCCCTGCTCATAAGAAACAAGCTGCCTTAAGGGAAATATATAATTTTGTGCAAATCAAAGAAGAGAGTCTCCCACAACCTTGGGGGAGGCTTCTCCAATTACTTAATGCTTTGCCTGATCATCCTCTTAAGAAAAATGAAATACTTGATATCTTTTATAATGGACTAACCGATGCTTCTAAGGACCACCTGGATAGTTGTGCTGGTTGTATTTTCAGGGAAAGGACAGTCGACCAAGCTGAATTGCTATTGAATAAAATGTTGGCCAATGAAAATAATTGGACACTTCCTGAGCCGACACCTAAGCCAACTCCGAAGAAAAGAGGTGTTCTATTTCTTAGTCCTGAAGATATGCAAGAGGCAAAGAAATCTATGAAAGAGAAAGGTATTAAAGCTGAAGGTGTTAAAAATTTACCTCGTGTCGAAGAAATTCATGGCCTCAATATACCACCTAAAGAAATACAAGGTCTTGATAAACCGACCCAAGTAGTGAAGGTAAACTCTCTCTATAGGTATGATAAAGTTGAAATCCCGTTTACTAAGTTTGCTAACCAATGCATAGATGAATTTGATGATTTTCTGGATAAGAAAGGAAATTTCAATGATTATGTTAGTAGACAATTGAAAAATAATGCTTATATGATTGGGTGCTTGAGTGATTATATGTCTAGAGTTAAGGGTGAACTTAAACTCACTAGTAAACATGTTTCTATGGTCACCACTCAAGCAGAACAAGTACTTAAGGCTCAGAATGAATTGCTTGATGAACTAAATAATAAACATGACTTTGCCGTTAGAGTGGCTACTAGAACTGGTAAAATGACTCAGGAACCTTTGTATCCTGAAGGCCACCCTAAGAGATTTGAACAAGATTCTCAGAGAAATAATTTAGATGCCCCTAGTCCTTCTAAAAAGAAGAAAAAGAAAAATGATAGGACGTTGCATGCTTCTAGTGAACCTATTGCAGAAACACCTAAGAATCCTAATGATATTTCTATCTTTGATGCTGAAACACAACCTGGAGATGAACATGAACCTAATGATAATGCTAATAATGATGTTCGATGCTCAACCTAGCAATAACAACGATATAGAAATTGAACCTGTTGTTGATCTTGATAACCCACAATCAAGGAATCAACATTATGATAAGAGAGACTTTGTTGCTACGAAGCATGTTAGGGAAAGAGAACCATGGGTTCAGAAACCCATGCCTTTTCCTCCTAAGCCATCCAAGAAAAATGATGATGAGGACTTTGAGCGCTTTGCTGAAATGATTAGACCTATTTTCTTACGTATGCGCTTAACCGGTATGCTTAAGACGAACCCTTATGCTAAATACATGAAAGATATCATTACAAATAAAATAAAAATACTTGAAGCCGAAATCTCCACCATGCTTGCCAACTATACCTTTAAGGGTGGAATACCTAAGAAACTTGGTGATCCCGGAGTACCCACTATACCATGCTCCATTAAAAGAATTTATGTTAAAACTGCTTTATGTGATCTAGGAGCCGGTGTCAGTGTTATGCCTCTTTCCTTATACCATAGACTTTAATTAAATAAGTTGACACCTACTGAGATATCTTTGCAAATGGCTGATAAATCAACTGCTATACCTGTCGGTATTTGTGAGGACGTGCCTGTTGTTGTTGCGAACGTTACTATCTTAATAGACTTTGTCGTTCTTAATATTCCTGAGGACGACAGTATGTCGATTATCGTTGGTAGACCCTTTTTAAATACTGCATGTGCTATTATTGATTGCAACAAAGGTAATGTCACCTTTCATGTTAATGGTAATAAGCATACAGGCCACTTCCCGAGGAAACAACCTCAAGTTCACAGCATAGATTCTATTGGGAAAATTCCATCAATAGTTATTGGAGGTTTTGAATTTCCTCTTCCTACTGCAAAGAAAAAGTATGATATTCTTATTATTGTGGATGTTCATATCCCCTTTGAGGTAACCTAGTGTCACTTCGAAATTTCTCCGGTTTCATGTGATTTGGAATGTGTTTGTTAACAGGACTTGATCAACCATGTTAGTGGATTCCTTTTGATGAGCATGAGATGGATGAAGTTAGAAGGCACAACCTTCTGTACCCTTCTTTTACTTTCTGTTAATTAGAATAAATAAAGTAGAAATATTATATTATGTCTATTTTCTGAATTATCTATGCAATAAAAAATATCCCTAAAATAAAAGTTCTCCAAATGCCATGCCAATTTAATATGTTTTTTCTAGAATATTTGAGAATATCTGGCACTGAGAACACAGCAGGGGGAGCAAGCACCTAGCCACGAGGGTCCAGGGTGCACCCACCCCTATAGGGCGCGCCCCTACCTCGTGGGCCCATGGTGGCTCCCCTCCACTTATTCCTGCACCCACACACTCCTTCTTCCTCCCAAAAAAATCACTATCCAGCTCAAGCACAAGTTCTAGCTCGTTTTGTTACCATTTTTGATCTCCTTTCTCAAAGCTCCATTCACAAAACTGCTTTGGGGGATTTGTTCTTTGGTATGTGACTCCTACAATGGTCCAATTAGTTTTTGTTCTAGTGCTTTATTCATTGCAAATTCTTGCTGCTTAGGTGACCCTGTTCTTAAGCTTGCATGTTAAAGTTATGAGGTCCGAAGTAATTCTAATGCATGATAGAGGCTCTAGGCACTTGTGGGAGTAGTTGCTATCAATTATATTGAGTTTAGTTCACTTTTATTTTGAGTCACTAAAAATTGAAGAAATTTTGCAGAGGAAGAAATATGTACAGGAAAATGTATCAAGGTGGTTCTTCAAGAAAGAAAGGACCCAGGCTCGCAATGCGTGAGCAAGATGATGAACCACCAAGGGTAGCTGACGTGCGGCCTTGTGAATGGCCGTTAGAGGAGTTTATGTTCAAAGCGGGGTTCAAGGATGAATTTGATGCATATGTGCGTGCTGATTTTGAGGACTTCATGCAAGATAAGTGCCCCCAATACCACTACTTGACTGACTCCTTCGTGAGAAGGTTTAAATTTACATCTTCGCGCAATTCTCAAAGTGTCTTGTTTGATATTTATGATCAATCATATACCATGGCCTAGAAGATTTTACTACTACTTGTAAACTCCTGCAGTGGGGAAGTGTTAATGAACCTCGTAAATATGAATATAAAGACTTTCTTGCTAGTATTACTGTGGGAGAATCTAGAGAAATAGCACAAGCTACCATAGGGAGCATTCATTTTCCTGCTATACATTATTTTGCTCTCTTCATTGGTAGATGCATTAACAGTAAAGATGAAGCATGTCACAAGTGTGTTCCTAATCTTTGTGTTCTCAAGAGTGCTGTATTAGGTGATAAACAATACAACTTGGGGGCAATTGTTGCACGTAGGTTGCATCATAATGGTTTAGCTGGAGACTTGTTTGGAGGAATTTATGCAACCCATGCGGCTAATTATCTTCATATACCTATACATGAAAATGATACGAAGTTGCTTCCCGCTTATTTAGATTATAATTCCATGGTTAGTCATCATTTTCTTGAGAGGAATGAACAATTCCTCCAATATTGACTCATCTTTGACAGACGTTGCACTGTCCATATTACTCTCCCTGCTCCTGCCCTTTTTGATTATCAGGCAAAAAGGAGATATGTTATCACCAGGGAGGAGGCAAACGAGTACGAGAGGAGGACGGAGGCAGCTCGCCGCCATGCTGCAGCGCAGGAGGCAATGGATGCTGCATCTCATTACGACCCTAGTTATAACTTTGGATATCAGCCAGGCTACCCATGGCCATAGACCAACTTAGGCCAAAAGCCTAAGCTTGGGGGAGTACGCATTCCTCACCGACTTTACATTCATGTTCACACACTCATTCTAGTGTCGGTGCTCATACTCTTTCATTGTACTATCCATGCTAGTTTATTTTATTTTCCTGCTTTCTTCTTGTTTGTTTGGATAAAACTTAAGAAAAAACCAAAAAATTAGTTAGTTTAATCTCTATGCTGTAGTAGTAATAACTAAAATAAAAACTCAAAAAGATTTCTCATTCTTATTTTGCTTGTTGGGAGCTTTCCCATGTAAATAGTTTTATTTCTTTTCCTTTGGGGGTCGAGAGGAGAAGACCATAATGAAAATGTCTAAGTGGCTCTCATATGCATAATTGATTTACTTTAACCAAGAGCCCATATTACTTTGTCTTCTCTCTTGAAATGGGTGCTTGCAGATTCCAGCTTAGTCCAATGCACAAGCACTATTATTATTAACCACACCATTCGGTCGTGCAAGTTAAAGGCAATGATGATGATATATGATGAAATGATTGGGATAAGAGGAGTTGGTATGAACTTGACCTCTCTTGTTTCTGTAAATATGATTAGCTAATCGTTCCTGATTCAGCCTATTATGAATAAACATGTTTGCAATGACAATTAAGGATTATAGTTGCTTATGCCATGCTTAATTAGCTAGGAGCTTATAATGGTTTACCTTGCGTACCAACATGCTATAAAAATGGTTGTGATGTGGTATGATAGGGTGGTATCCTCCTTTGAATGAATTGAGTGACTCGACTTGGCACATGTTCACGCATGTAGTTGAAACAAAATCAACATAGCCTTCACGATATTTATGTTCATGGTGGATTATATCCTACTCATGCTTGCACTCAGTGTCCATTAATTTTAATGCATGTTCATGACTGTTGTCGCTCTCTCAGTTGGTCGCTTCCCAGTATTTTGCTAGCCTTCACTTGTACTAAGCGGGAATACTGCTTGTGCATCCAAACTCCATAAACCCCAAAGTTATTCCATATGAGTCCATACCTTCCTATATGCGGTATTTACCTGCCATTCCAAGTAAATTTGTATGTGCCAAAATCCAAACCTTCAAATGAAATTCTATTTTGTATGCTCGAACAACTCATGTATCAACTAGGGCTGTCTGTATCTTCCATGCTAGGCGGGTTATTCTCAAGAGGAGTGGACTCCGCTCCTCATTCACGAGAAAATGGCTGGTCACCGGGATGCCCAGTCCCATGCTCAAATCAAATAAAAATAATTAAACAAAACTCCCCCAGGATTTTTGTTAGTTGGAGGCACCCGTTGTTTCGGGCAAGCCATGGATTGATGCTTGTTGGTGGAGGGGGAGTTTAAACTTTACCATTATGTTTAGGAACCGCCTATAATGTGTGTAGCATGGAAGATATCAAGATCTCTCAGTTGTTATGTTGACAATGAAAGTATACCACCCAAAATGTTATTATCTCTGTTTTAAAATCGAGCTCTGGCACCTCTACAAATCCCTGCTTCCCTCTGCGAAGGGCCTATTTATTTAATTTTATGTTGAGTCATCACTGAGGGAGTCCTGGACTAGGGGGTGTCCGGATAGCCGAACTATCATCATCGGCCGGACTCCAAGACTATGAAGATACAAGATTGAAGACTTCGTCCCGTGTCCGGATGGGACTTTCCTTGGCATGGAAGGCAAGCTTGGCGATATGGATATGTAGATCTCCTACCATTGTAACCGACTCTGTGTAACCCTAGCCCACTCCGGTGTCTATATAAACCGGATGGCTTTAGTCCGTAGGACGAACAACAATCATACCATAGGCTAACTTCTAGGGTTTAGCCTCCTTGATCTCGTGGTAGATCTACTCTTGTAACACACATCATCAATATTAATCAAGCAGGACGTAGGGTTTTACCTCCATCAAGAGGGCCCGAACCTGGGTAAAACATCATGTCCCTCGTCTCCTGTTATCATCCGCCTAGACGCACAGTCCGGGACCCCTACCCGAGATCCACCGGTTTTGACACCGACATTGGTGCTTTCATTGAGAGTTCCTCTGTGCCGTCACCGATAGGCTTGATGGCTTCTCCGAGCATCATCAACGACGCAGTCCAGGGTGAGACCTTCCTCCCCGGACAGATCTTCGTATTCGGTGGCTTTGCACTGCGGGCCAATTCGCTTGGCCATCTAGAGCAGATCGAAAGTTACGCCCCTGGCCGTCAGGTCAGATTTGGAAGTTTGAACTTCACAACTAACATCCGTGGGGACTTGATCCTCGATGGATTCGAGCCACAGCCAAGTGTGCCGCACTGTCACGACGAGCATGATTTAGCTCTGCGGCCGGACAGTACCCTGGAGGCCGCACTTGAGCCCGCTCCGATCTTCAATTCAGAGCCGGCTGTGCAGATCGAGGACGGATGGTTAGACGCCGCCTCGAGGACTGCAACCTCTACGGCGATAGAGCCGAACACTAATCTTGTGCCTCATGAGGCTCGTGACTCCGAGGTGCCGGACTCCTTGCCGGACTCCGAACCTCCCGCGCCCCCACCAATCGAATCCGGTTGGGCGCCGCTCATGGAGTTTACTGCCTCGGACATCTTTCAACACTCACCTTTTGGCGACATCCTGAGTTCGCTAAGGTATCTTTCATTATCAGGAGAGCCCTGGCCGGACTGCGGCCAAGATGGTTGGGATGCGGACGACGAAGAAATTCAAAACCCACCCACCACCCACTTGGTAGCCACTGTCGATGATCTAACCGACATGCTAGACTACGACTCCGAAGACATCGACGGTATGGACGACGATGCCGGAGACGACCAAGAACCAGCGCCTACCGGGCACTGGAAAGCCACCTCGTCATATGATATATACATGGTGGATATCCTAAAGGATGGGAATGGTGAAGGGGCAGCGGAGGATGACCCCTCCAAGAAACAGCCCAAGCGTCGGCGTCAGCGGCCCCGCTCTAAATCCCGCCATAGCAAGAATGAAGATTCCGGCACCGGAGATAATAACACCCCAGATAGTGCCGAAGACAACCCACTCCAGCAAGATCCAGCGCAGGAGGACGGGGACGCCAGCCCTCATGAGAGAGCGGCAGAAGAAGAGGTAGAGGATTATATGCCTCCCTCCGAAGACGAGGCAAGCCTCGATGACAATGAATTCGTCGTGCCGGAGTATCCCGTCGAACAGGAGCATTTCAAACACAGGCTTATGGCCACGGCGAACAGCCTCAAGAAAAAGCAGCAACAGCTTAGAGCTGATCAAGATCTGCTAGCCGACAGATGGACTGAAGTCCTCGCGGCCAAAGAGCATGAGCTCGAACGCCCCTCCAAAAGCTACCCCAAACGCAAGCTGCTCCCCCGATTAGAAGAGGAGGCATATGAACCCGCATCACCAGGAGACAATACGGGCGATCGACCACCCCGTGGTCGCGACAGAGAGGCCTCTAGGCCCTTCACTAGACCCGTACCCCGACATCGCTCGAAAAGCATAAGGTCACAGGGGAACGCTCCGGACTTGCGAGATATATTGGAGGATAGGGCAAGACAATCAAGATCGATCTATGGATCGCGTGGGCGCCCAATGATACGTGACGACAACCATCGCGCCGGACACAGTAAGTCCGGACGGGCCGAACAAAACGGACAAAGCTCCTTTGAGCTCCGTCGTGATATCGCCCAATACAGAGGCGCCGCACACCCACTATGCTTCACATATGAAGTAACGGATCATCAAACCTCGAAGGGTTTAAACCCCGAAGGACCAGCCCGACATTGGCTTAACAGCTTGCTAGCAGAGTTAATCGGGAGTTGGGAAGACCTGGAAGCCGCATTCCTCAATAACTTCCATGGCACGTATGTGCGACCACCAGACGCTGACGACCTCGGCCACATAATTCAGCAGCCAGACAAATCGGCCAGACAATTCTAGACACGGTTCTTAACCAAGAAAAACCAAATCGTCGACTGTCCGGATGCGGAGGCCCTAGCGGCCTTCAAGCATAATATCCGAGACGAGTGGCTTTCCCGGCACCTGGGACAGGAAAAGCCAAAATCCATGGCAGCCCTCACATCACTCATGACCCGCTTCTGCGCGGGTGAGGACAGCTGGATAGCACGCAGCAACAACCTCAGCAAAAATTCTGGCAGTCCGGGTATCAAGGACCGTAATGGCAGGTCGCGTCCTAACAAAAACAAACGCCACATTAACGGCGACAACAGTGAGGATACGGTAGTCAATGCCGGATTCAGAGGCTCTAAACCCGGTCAGCGGAAAAAGTCATTCAAAAGAACTACTCCGGGTCCGTCCAATTTGGACCGAATACTCGACCGCTTGTGCCAGATACATGGCACCCCCAAAAAGCCAGCTAACCACACCAACAGGGACTGTTGGGTATTAAACAGGCAGGCAAGTTAATTGCCGAAAACAATGACAAGGGGCTGCATAGCGATGACGAGGAAGAGACCCGACCGCCGAATAATAGAGGACAGAAGGGTTTCCCCCCACAGGTGCGGACGGTGAACATGATATACGCAACGCACATACCCAAAAGGGAGCGGAAGCATGCACTCAGGGATGTATACGCGATGGAGCCAGTGGCCCCGAAGTTGAATCCATGGTCCTCCTGCCCGATCACTTTTGACCGGAGGGACCACCCCACCAGCATCCGCCATGGCGGATTCGCCGCATTGGTTCTAGACCCAATCATCAATGGATTTCACCTCACCAGAGTCCTGATGGACGGCGGCAGCAGCCTGAACCTGCTTTATCAGGACACAGTGTGCAAAATGGGCATAGACCCCTCAAGGATTAAACCTACCAAGACGACCTTTAAAGGCGTCATACCAGGTCTAGAAGCCAATTGTACAGGCTCAGTTACACTGGAAGTGGTCTTCGGATCCCCAGATAACTTCTGGAGCGAGGAGGTAATCTTCCACATAGTTCCATTCTGCAGCGGCTATCATGCTCTGCTCGGACGTACCGTGTTCACAAAGTTCAACGCAGTGCCGCACTATGCATACCTCAAGCTGCCCTCGAGGAGTCATCACGGTCAACGGAAACACTGAACGCTCTCTCCGCACAGAGGAACATACAGCGTCTCTCGCGGCAAAAGTACAATGCAGCCTCTTAAGGCAATTCTCGAGTCCGGCCGTTAAGCGGCCGGACACAGCTAAGCGCGCCCGGAGTAACCTACAACAAGACCACCTGGCACGTGACGAGCACGCGTACCAGTGCGGCCCCAACCCCAGCCCCTGTAAAACGTCAAGACAGGTACTTCGCGTACACTATTACACTCTGATGATACCATGGGCATGGGGAGAGGGGCACGACCACGATAGGCCCAGACTGCGGCTCAACCACGCCAGGGGCTCTCAAGTGTGTCGTTCTTTTTTTCTTTTTCCTTATTTTATTTTTACCCACAGGACCCCATTCGTCAGAGGGCCTGTCCGGCAGTAGACCTGCCGAACTCACGATGCAACAGCCAGGGAAGAAGAAAGGCTACAACGAATATCCAGGTGGTCTCCATTACGAGCATTAAATATGTTTTATGCACCATTCCACAG
Organism: Triticum aestivum; assembly: GCF_018294505.1. NCBI lineage: Eukaryota > Viridiplantae > Streptophyta > Magnoliopsida > Poales > Poaceae > Triticum > Triticum aestivum. The sequence goes on from NC_057798.1 coordinate 128,708,765, forward strand.
CCTACCCCTGGAGGGGGACATGTTTAACAGTTCCATCCCTTGCTTATTGCACCATTTGTATCGTTCTGCACTTACAACAGTTTTTCTTGAATAAGTAATGTAGCACCTTTTTGCTTGCAATTGCATTTCTTTTTATTAATTTTTATTATACATATGTTCATTTGTGACATTACGCATCCGTACGTTTTGGTACGGCTACATACACCAGGGGCTTATGTTTCCCGCATCATGGTGTGATAAGTCCGAACACTTTCACAAGTGCGGCACCCCGAACTTATAGCATTATATGCATAAGCTCCGAATCATGTCTTGGGTCAATAGTTGGGTTTGCCCGGCTCCCACATTTTGGTACCTTATGTTCCGTTGTATCGGCTAAGGTGGCACTGGGAGAACCACTGCGATTGCGCCCCAGTTGAGCTGGGTTAACGCCTCAGTGGAGAAAGCTAAAACTGACCGTCATGATGAGGCGAGAGCTGGTCGCTGTTCGAGAGGTTTTTTGCGAGTCCCTAAAGACTTATGCCGCTTAGAGCGAGGAGCCGGTTTTTGTCCGGCCAAGGCGTGGATAGCGCCCCAAATTCGGCCTTCCGAAGATTAGGGGCTTCGCTGAAATTTAAAATTATAGAATTCTATGGCTAAGTGAGAGTGTTCAAGCATTATAAGTCCGGTTGCCTTGTTCGTTGTGTTGAGCGCCTCCCTAGATGGACCCAAATATGGGAACAAGAGTGCTCAAGTTTATCCCGAACACCCCAGCACTAGTGGCATGGGGGCTGAAGCCGACAACTTGCCATCTCTTAGATTTGATAAACAGCCGCACAGAAGGTAATATTTTAAATCAAAACGCGTTGCTTAGCGCAAATGAACTAAGTTCTCAGCGCAGGATAACAAAATGCGAGTCTACTCAAATATTACATCTTCGGAGCACTCACCCGCGATAGTGCGGGCGCCCTTCAGCACACTCTTATAATACATCTCGGGCGTGCGATGCTCCTTGCCCTCCGGTGGTGGGTCTGTCACGAGTTTCTGGGCATCCATCTTGCCCCAGTGCACCTTTGCGCGGGCAAGGGCCCGACGGGCAGCTTCAATACAGGCGGAGTGCTTGATGACTTCGACCCACGGGCACGCATCCACTAGCCGCCGCACCAGGCCGAAGTAGCTCCCAGGCACGGCCTCCTTAGGCCACAGCCAAACTATGAGGCCCTTCATGGCCTGTTTGGCCGCCTTGTGGAGCTCGACCAGCTGCTTTAGCTGGTCTCTAAGGGGCACCGAATGTCCGACCTCAGCATACTGAGACCAGAAGACCTTCTCCGTCGAGCTCCCCTCCTCAGCCCGGTAGAACGCGGCAGCATCGGACATGCTGCGAGGAAGATCTGCGAATGCTCCTGGAGAGCTCTGAATTCGGGTAAGCAACAGGTAATTAACACTCGCATGCTTACTTTGCATGAAAAATGCCTTACCTGCTGCTATTTTCTTCAACGCCTCGATTTCCTAGAGGGCCTTGTAGGCTTCGGCCTTAGCGGCGTTGGCACTCTCAAGAGCCGTTGCAAGCTCAGACTCTCGAGTCTTCGAGTCACACTCCAGGCTCTCATGTTTTTTCACGAGATCCTGGAGCTCTTGCTGTACCTCCGCCACCCGCGCCTCCTGCTTCTCTCGCTCGGTGCGCTCCGCGGCCGCATTGCGTTCGGCTGCGGCCACCGCCTCCTTCAGGGTCGCCACCTTGTTAGTGGCCCCTGCAATACCCATGTTATCCTTGTCTTTCATTTTACAACCAAAATCCTTTTCTGTAAGGTACAATTTTAATAAGGTGTTACTCACCTTCCTTGTCCTCGAGCTGCTTCTTGGCACGGCCGAGCTCGTTCTCGGACCTCTCGAGGCCTTCCTTCAAAGTATTGACCTCCACAGTCAGTGCGGCAGAGGTCAGCAGCGTAGCCTGCAATCCCATATCGACATATTTTTTATGACTCCTACGTATATCTTCTTAGATCCTCAGTCCGTCTTTTCTTTCCGAACACCGAACCGAGCATCAGGGGCTACTGTCTATGCGGTACTATTTTACATATATCAAAATTCTTACCTCAAAGCCTGTTAGAAGGCTGTTGCAGGCTTCGGTCAGCCCACTCTTGGCGAGCTGCACCTTCTGAATCACCACACTCATAACAGTGCGGTGTTCCTCTTTGATGGAGGCGCCATTGAGCGCCTCCATCAAGCTATCCGGCGCCTCCGGTTGGACGGAGGCCGCCGGTGTCCAGGTCTTGCCCTTCTTACGAAGGGGCCGCCCGCCGGACTCCCGAGCCACTATGGGATCCGGAGCCGAGTCCGGTGCAAAGTCCGGGAGGTTGTCCTGCGACACCTCCGGGGCCTCCTCCTCCTGGCGGGTCCCCTCCCGGGATCCCACCTCGGCATCATCCGTGTCACGAGGGTGGAGGCGGTCGGAATAGAATCCATATCCGACGCACCTAAGGACCCGCTCGACGAAGCGGGCAGATCGTCCTTGGGCGGACTGTAGGGTTGTATGCGGCATTAGAAAGACATTGTGTGGCAAAAAAGATAAACCATGAAGTTATTCGGGAGTCCGGATACTCACAATCTCGCCAGGGGCTTGGCCCTTGGAGGCCAGTCCTCGTCGTCGTCACTGGCGTTGGCAGAGCAGTCCGGGGGAAGAGTTTTTCCCTTCTTGGACCCTTCGGCCTCCCTCGTTGGGGAGGCCTTCCTTTTCTTCTCTCCCCCCGCTGGGGAAGAGGCTTTCTTCTTCTCCTCCTCACCTTGGTGAGAGGAGTCGGCCTCGGAGGTGTCATCCGATAGCACCTGAAAACAGGAACTCTTCCGAGTCCCCGTGGCCTTCTTCTTAGCCTTCTTCTCCGGCACCACATGGGGAGCCGGAGCCATCAGCCCCGTCAAACGGGCGTCCGCTGGGTCCTCTGGCAATGGTGCCGGACAGATAGCCTGTTCGGCCTTCTTCAGCCAGTCCTGTCAAAGGAATGGGAGTTTAGATCGCGCATAGAGTCAAACTATGGAAAACAAGCGTCCCTTAAAGGACAAAATCACTTACCTCATCAGCTGGACGCTCCGAGATGAATCCGCGATCTTCGGTAGCGGATGCGGGAGCCTCGGCGCCCTTGAACATCACCTTCCAGACATCTTCGTACGTAGTGTCGAAGAGCCCATTCAAAGTCTGGTGCTGTGCCGGATCGAACTGCCACATGTTGAAGCCCCGTCGTTGGCACGGGAGAATCTGGTGGATGAGCATGACCTGGACTAGGTTGACCATCTTGAGCTTCTTGTCCACTAGCTTTTGGATACAAGCTTGGAGTCCGGTCAGCTCCTCCGAATCACCCCATGTCCGGCCGCTCTCTTTCCAGGAGGTGAGCTGTGTGGGGATGCCGGATCTGAATTCGGGGGCCGCTGCCCATTCGGGGTCACGCGGCTCGGTGATGTAGAACCACCCCGATTGCCACCCCTTGATGGTTTCCACGAAAGTGCCCTCAAGCCAAGTAACGTGGGACATCCTGCCCACCATGGCGCCTCTGCACTCCGCTTGGCTGCCCTTCACAACCTTCGGCTTGACACTGAAGGTCTTGAGCCACAAGCCGTAGTGGGGCTGGATGCAGAGGAAGGCCTCACACACGATGATGAACGCCGAGATGTTGAGGATGAAATTCGGGGCCAGATCATGGAAATCCAGGCCGTAGTAGAACTTGAGCCCCCGGACAATGGGATGGAGTGGGAAGCCCAGTCCGCGGAGGAAATGGGGAAGGAATACTACCCTCTCATGGGGCTTGGGGGTGGGGATGAGCTCTCCCTCGATGGGGAGCCGGTGCACGATGTCGCTGGACAAGTATCCGGCGCTGCGCAGCTTCTGGATCTGCCCCTCCGTGACGGAGGAGGCCATCCACTTGCCTCCCGCTCCGGACATAGTTGGAGAAGGTTGAGGTGAGATGTGCAGGCTTGGGCGCTGGAGCTCGGGTTCACAGAGATGGATAAGCCAAGGAGGAAGAAAGCGCAGGTAATAGGGTTGGATCTTTATCCCCTTATATGGGCGGACGAAAACATGCGTCCCCACCGGCCTGGTAAAACTCGCTTATCCCCCAAGCACCACAATCAATGGCGCGGTTGGGTTACCCACGTCCGTATTGATGGGAATCCCAGAATAAGGGGAACACGATCTCTGCTTCGACAAGACGTGCCAAGGAAACTGCTTCGCTAAACACGTTGAGGTGGTACAATAAAAACGATTTAAGTAAAGGCTTGGTAGTGGTGTGACGTCACACCATCAAATACGTCAGCAGATTGGACTTGTGTAAATATTATTCTCTCTACGGTGGTATGTGGAAATTATTTTTGTAGAGCCGGACACTATCCTGGTGTTCACCATCTTCTATAAATTATTTGGAGGAGGAACCCGCCTTGCAATGCCGAAGACAGTATGCGCGCCGGACTCGTCGTCATTGAAGCCTGGTTCAGGGGCTACCGAGGGAGTCCTGGACTAGGGGGTGTCCGGATAGCCGAACTATCATCATCGGCCGGACTCCAAGACTATGAAGATACAAGATTGAAGACTTCGTCCCGTGTCCGGATGGGACTTTCCTTGGCGTGGAAGGCAAGCTTGGCGATACGGATATGTAGATCTCCTACCATTGTAACCGACTCTGTGTAACCCTAGCCCTCCCCGGTGTCTATATAAACCGGATGGCTTTAGTCCGTAGGACGAACAACAATCATACCATAGGCTAGCTTCTAGGGTTTAGCCTCCTTGATCTCGTGGTAGATCTACTCTTGTAACACACATCATCAATATTAATCAAGCAGGACGTAGGGTTTTACCTCCATCAAGAGGGCCCAAACCTGGGTAAAACATCGTGTCCCTCGTCTCCTGTTACCATCCGCCTAGACGCACAGTCCGGGACCCCCTACCCGAGACCGCCGGTTTTGACACCGACAATCACCCTCTTATTAAAAAGCACCCGCTGGAGAGCACCGCTGTCATTTGCATGCATTACTATTAGTTTATATTGGGTATGACTATGACTGGATCTCTTTCACCATGAATTACAATGTTTAGTCAGTCTTTGATCTTTAAAGGTGTCTGCATTTATGTTTTGCGGTCTCAGAAAGGGCTAGCGAGATACCATCTTGTTATATTATATTATGATTGTTTTGAGAAAGTGTTGTCATCCGAGTTTTATTATTATTGCTCGCTGGTTGATTATGCCATTGATATGAGTAAACATGAGACCTAAGTGTTATTCTGAATATGGTTAGTTCATAATATTTGCTGAAAACTTGAATGCTAGCTTTACATATTTATAACAACAAGAGCAAACAGAGTTTGCAAAAGTTTTTCTTTATCACTTTCAGTTTATCAACTGAATTGCTTGAGGACAAGCAAAGGTTTAAGCTTGGAGGAGTTGATACATCTCCGTCGTATCTACTTTTCCAAACACTTTTGCCCTTGTTTTGGACTCTAACTTGCATGATTTGAATGGAACTAACCCGGCTGATGCTATTTTTAGCAGAACTGCCATGGTGTTATTTTTGTGCAGAAATAAAAGTTATCGGAATGACCTGCAAATCCACGGAGAACCGTTTTGGAATTAATAAAAAATACTGGCGAAATAATTAGCGTCAGGGGGCCCACACCCTGTTCATGAGGGTGGGGGCGCGCCCCCCTGCCTCGTGGGCCCCCTGAACGTCCACCGACCTCAACTCCAACTCCATATATTTGCATTTGCAGAGAAAAAATAGAAGAAGAAGGATTCATCATGTTTTACAATACGGAGCCACCTCCAAGCCCTAGAACCTCTCGGGAGGGCTGATCTGGAGTCCGTTCGGGGCTCCGGAGAGGGGAATCCATCATCGTCGTCATCATCAACCATCCTCCATTACCAATTTCATGATGCTCACCGTCGTGTGTGAGTAAGTCCATCGTAGGCTTGCTGGACGGTGATGGGTTGGATGAGATTTACCATGTAATCAAGTTAGTTTTTTTAGGGTTTGATCCCTAGTATCCACTATGTTTTGATATTGACGTTCCTATGACTTTGCTATGCTTAATGCTTGTCTCTAGGGCCCGAGTGCCATGATTTCAGATCTGAACCTATTATGTTTTCATGAATATATGTGAATTCTTGATCCTATCTTGCAAGTCTATAGTCACCTATTATGTGTTATGATCTGTTAACCCCGAAGTGACAATAATTGGGATACTTACCGGTGATGACCGTAGTTTGAGGAGTTCATGTATTCACTAAGTGTTAATGCTTTGGTCCAGTTCTCTATTAAAAGGAGACCTTAATATCCCTTAGTTTCCATTAGGACCCCGCTGCCACGGGAGGGTAGGTCAAAAGATGTCATGCAAGTTCTTTTCCATAAGCACGTACGACTATATTCGGAATACATGCCTACATTACATTGATGAACTGGAGCTAGTTCTGTGTCACCCTATGTTATAACTATTACATGAGGAATCACATCCGACATAATTATCCATCACCTATCCAATGCCTACGAGCTTTTCACATATTGTGTTTTGCTTAGTTACTTTGCTGTTGCTACTATTACAATTACTACAAAACTGCTACTATTACTTTTGCTATCGCTACCGTTACTTCCATACTACTTTGCTACTAAATACTTTGCTGCAGATATTAAGTTATCCAGGTGTGGTTGAATTGACAACTCAACTGCTAATACTTGAGAATATTCTTTGGCTCCCCTTGTGTCGAATCAATAAATTTGGATTGAATACTCTACCCTCGAAAACTATTGCGACCCCCTATACTTGCGGGTTATCACATGCCCTTTGGGGAGGAGGCCGTCGGGAGGGTCTCGCTGTCCATCTCATCCGGGTCCAGCGAGTCCTCTGATGAAGACCGCTCGACTTTGGACCTGGCCGGACTGCAAAATGCGTGACTCAACATTTTAATACCATGCAATAGTGAGGCTGGATATATGAATATGTTCGAGTTTCTTAGTACTCACGATTTGGCCAGGGGCTTGACCCTGGGTTCCCACTCCGGACTGATGTCGGTGGTCGAGGTGGATTCATCTAGAAGGGAAGCATTCCCCTTCTTAGACATCTCGGCCTCCAAGCGTTTGGAGGCCGCCCTTTTCTTTCTCCCCCTCGCAGGTGGGAATGACTTTCTTCTTCTTCCTCCTCCTCTTCCTCGTCTTCTTCGGCGGAGGAGGGGGCCTCGGCGTCTTCGGACACCACGTCCGAAGTGCCCTTGCGACGGAGACCATCTCTGGTCCCTTGGCCTTCTTCTTGGCCTTCTTCTCTGGCACCTCATAAGGCGCCTGAAATAGCATCTTCGTCAGAAGCGGGTGAGGGAGTCCCGGATTAGGGGGTGTCCGGATGGCCGGACTATGACCTTTGGCCGGAATCCCGGATTATGAAGATACAAGATTGAAGACTTCGTCCCGTGTCCGGATAGGACTTTCCTTGGCGATACGATATGTAGATCTCCTCCCAATGTAACCGACTCTGTGTAACCCTAGCTGTCGGTGTCAAAACCGGCGGATCTCGGGTAGGGGGTCCCGAACTGTGCATCTAGGCGGATGGTAATACGAGACAAGGTACACGATGTTTTACCCAGGTTCGGGCCCTCTTGATGGAGGTAAAACCCTACGTCCTACTTGATTGATATTGATGATGTGGGTATTACAAGAGTAGATCTACCACGAGATCAAGGAGGCTAAACCCTAGAGGCTAGCCTATGGTATGGACAAAAGCCATCTGGTTTATATAGACACCGGAGAGGGCTAGGGTTATACAGAGTCGGTTACAATGGTAGGTCTAAATATCCGTATTGCCAAGCTTGCCTTCCACGCCAAGGAAAGTCCCATCCGGACACGGGACGAAGTCTTCAATCTTGTATCTTCATAGTCTTGGAGTCCAGCCGATGATGATAGTTCGGCTATCCGGACACCCCCTAGTCCAGGACTCCCTCAGTAGCCCCTGAACCAGGCTTCAATGACGACGAGTCCGGCACGCATATTGTCTTCGGCGTTGCAAGGCAGGTTCCTTCTCTGAATAATTTATAGAAGATTGTGAACACCAGGATAGTGTCCGGCTCTGCAAAATAAATTCAACATACCACCATAGAGAGAATAATATTTACACAAGTTCAATCTGCTGACGTATTAGGTGGCGTGACGTCACACCTCTACCAAGCCTTTACTCGAATCGTTTTTATTGTACCACCTCAGCGTGTTTAGCGAAGCGGTTTCCTTGGCACGTCTTATCGAAGCAGAGATTGTGTTCCCCTTATCCCGGGATTCCCATTAATACGGACGTGGGTAACCCAACCGCGCCCATTGCCACGCCCCCTCTATCGAAGGCGGGTTCCAAACGGTCATGGGGACGGCTCTTGGTATTCTCCCTCTTTATAATGAGACGAAGGCCCGTTCTTTTTCTTCAACCCTCAATCGAATCCGCCCCTCGCCCCGAGTTCCAACCCCCAAGGCTCTAGATTCGGGTACTTTCGACCTTCGACAATGGCCGGCTCTGACCTACGAGGCCGGTGGATGCCCTCCTCTGTCACGGAAGAGGACGTGCTCAAGCTGAGAGACACGAGGTACTTAACCTACGAGATCTCGCATAGGTTGCCTGCCCAAGGGCAAGTTATTCCTACTCCCGAGCCCGGCGAGAGTGTTGTGTTCGTGTCTCACCTCCGTCGGGGTTTAGGCTTCCCAATGGATCCCTTTGTTTGGGGGCTCATGTTTTATTATGGGTTGGAATTTCACGACTTGGCTCCGGAGTCCATCCTCCACATCTCATCATTCATTGTCGTCTGCGAAGCCTTCCTCCGCACTACCCCTCACTTCGGCTTGTGGCTCAAAACCTTCAACGTGGAGCCGAAGATGATCGCGGGGCGTCAAGCAGAGTGCGGCGGGGCGGTTATAAACAAGAGGGCCGATGCTCCATGGCCCGAGGGCCTTTTTCAGGAGGAGCTTGGTTTGTGGCAACAGGAGTGGTTCTATATCACCGTTCCCAGGGGCAGCAAGCAGAGGCCGCCGCCCGTCTTTCGCTCGGTCCCTCCACAACGGCTGACGTCATGGGTCAACAAAGGGCTCGACTGGGGGCCGTCCAAAGACGTACCCCTGTTGCAGGGCCAGATTCGAGACCTCCAGGAAGAGGAGATCAATCTGGTCGTAGTGACGCAGGTTATGGTAATTCGGTGCCTTCTGCCCTGCAAACGTCGCCTCCTCCGCCTGTGGGAATTTAATCCGAAGGGACCACAAGCTCTCCAAAACTTCATGGGTTTGACACCCGTGGAGATGTATGAATTCTTCTTCGGATCACAAGAGATGCGTCCGGTCTTGACCGAGGACGCTGGCCTAAGCTGCAATCTCCCGGATACTCAAGTAAGTAGCCCTATGTCTGGACACATTGTCCATTTATTCATCATGGGTTTGCCTTTTAACCAGCTATCCCTTGAACAGGAGTGGATAGCGCAAGCAAAATTGATACGGTGTCCGGCCCCCTCCCTGAGACCACGCCGGATCGCGTGTTAATTAAAATGTTGGAGGTTGCACCTTCGGAGGAGGGCAAAGGGGAGCACAGGGAAACTATCTGCCGAGGAGGCTTGCAGTAAGGGGGGAATCGAGGGTCCCTCCCTCTAGGGGGAGAAGAGGACCGCTTCCGAAGACCCGGAGGCCAAGGCCTCAAAGCGGGGAAGGAAATCACCGGAAGGTCCCGTGCCGGTTAGAGCCCCGACCGCACAGTCTCCCCAAAGGAATCAGCCCTCCAGCAAGCTGTAAGTAAAAAAGGGGGTTTTGTAATAGGGGACATCCCTACTTTATTTCTAAGGTTAACCGAAGTTGTCACCTTGTAGTTCGGATCTCAACCCTTCTTAGCAGAGCTCATCTTCGGGGGACCTTCGTCCGGAGATGATGGAGAGCGAAACGCCTCCATCTGCCGCCCTGTCAGGCGGGGCGGACGACGCCGAGGTGTCGTCACGGAGGGTCTCCCCGAGTCCGGCGGGGCCGAGGAGTTCGGCACCCACTGGAGTATGGCCGGTGGAGCTGCAGGATTTGCTCGAGAGGGCGTCTATCTCAGAAGATCACCACACATTAATGAGTATGGTAATTGAAAGGATCTCATCCGCCAAGAGCGGGTTGTATGAGGCCGTCAAAAGTTTACTGACGGGGTTTGAGGTATGCAACAAATGACATACCTTTTGACAGTTTTGCACATGGAGTGCGCCCTGTATAGATAGTAGCCCCTGAGACATGGTATGATGTCGAAAGTGACAGCGTGCCGAGGATCATTATCTCAGTTATGGAATGTTACCTTTCCCATGCAGGTGGTGGAACGATAGGTGGCCAGCCGGACTGATGGAGCTGCCGAGCTGAAGCGGCAACTCGACGTTGCGGATGCGGACATTGCACTGGTCAATAAACGATTTGACGAGTCACAAGGTAAATGGTTGCTCCGTGGTCACCGAGTAAGGGAGCTGATGCCCGTTTCTTACAATATGTGTGCTTAATGCAGATGGTGCCGCTGCTGTGGAAGACCTTCGAGCAGAGCTTGCTCAAGCCAAGGAGCAAGCCAGGAAAAGTGATGCGGCTGCCTCGAAGGCAGTGGAAGAGCTAAAAGCCGAAAAGGCTGTTCACTGCCAAAGCAGGGAGGAGATGACCAGAATGGCCGTGAGATTAAAAGATGCTACCGACTGCTATGTGGTTCTTGAAAGAGAACGCCGAGCGGAGCAAGAGGACCTGAAGAAAGCCGTCGCTGAAGCCAAGGATGCCCGTAGTGTGATGCGGGCTATGAAGGAGGAACTGTGTCAGGCCGGAGACATTGCGGCTCGAAAGCCCTTTCTGCTACGTAGGAAGTTCACAGATCCGAAGTATGCTCAGTTGGGCCAATTGTGTGGTGCGGAGGATCCTTATCTGGATTTGGCGGCGAGTGCGGCGGACACAGTCGTGCACTTCCGAAGCCAGAAGGATCACGAAATGGAAGAGCTTTTCTGGTCTCAATTCCATAGTCCGGAGCGTCCACTTCCGTTGACTGATCGGTTGGCGGAGTGGGCTAAGCTGAATAGGCTGTCTGGACTTGCCACGACAGATGTGGTGGCTCATCTGTGGCTAGAAAGGCCCAAGCCGGAGAGTTATTTTGGCTTGTTGCAGCAATTCCTTGGGGCAGTGCCGCATATCGAGGCGATGCAGCGGTCGGCATGCATAGAGGGTGCACGGATGGCTCTTGCCCGTGTTAAGACATACTAGGCGGAGATGGATGCCACTACTGTTGCATCCCGGGGTTCGGACAAAGGCCGATTACCCGCCAAGCACTATTTTGAGGAAGTCCTGCAGGGCGCTCGTTTAATAGAGTCACAGTGCTCGAAAGATGTTATGTTCAAATGACGTGTATGATTTGTTTATAATGCAATAACTTTTTATACTTGTGCATTCAAGTATTGAACTATCTCCTGTGTGGCCGTATATGTATGTATAACCTGAAAGATGGCAGTCTTTGGCTTCAGCCCCCACGCACATGGTGCGGGGGTGTTTGCAAAAGAAAAGCGCTTTTTCACACTTACTCCAACGTCTTGGTCCTTTGAAGGAGGTGATAGCGTAGCAAACTAGGCAACCAGACTATAATGCTTTATCACTTTCACTTAGCCATAGGAGCTCGAAGGTGGGGCTACTATATAGCCCCAAGAGGCACCGTGCTTCTCCGAACTCGGGGCGCGTATGTGCCTGACCAGGAAGCGGTCCTTCGTCAAAGCGGAGGAATTCTAAACAATCCAGTAGTCGATCGAGTGGTTGACCAGTCTCTCGCTATATCATGACAGTCAGTTTTCGGCTTTCTCTACTGAGGTGCTCGCCCGGCCGAACCAGGGCACAATCGCAGTAGTTCTCCTGGTGCCGCGTTAGCCGATGGAGCGGAACATGAGGCAGCAAAACACAGGAGCCGGGCAAACCCAACATTTGACCAGAGACATGATTCGGAGCTGATGCATATAAGGCCTAACTCGAGACGCCGAACACTCCCTGAGGTATTCGGTCTTTATGATACCGGGCAGAACAATGCCCTAAGCCCCTAGTGTCCAGGTATGGGCAAGAACTTCTGACGCGGCCGATGCCAAAACGCCAGCCTCCTCCTCGGTTATGGTAAGAAACCGGGGGATGTGTATCAACAAGATATAGTAAGAAAGGTTTACGCAGGGTCTTAATCTGAAAAGAATCCTTGTAACGGGTCCCTGCTGCACGTCTGCGCCTGTGTCTCCGTTGTGCTGTATCCTGGACGGGAGTAGCACGTGCTTCATCTATAAAGGAGAAGAACTTAGTTTGGAAAAATATCGTGCAAAAGATGTATTTAAAACAAAGTATGATAAAGTTGGGCTTTAATGGCTCTCATTGTTTATACGTGCAGCCCCTTGTAAAGAGGTATGCAGCGGGGAAGCCCCTCGTTTATTTATGCCGGACTCGCCTAACCGTGTCCAAGGTCTGAATGACCTGTTTTTAGGGGCTTTGACCAGCAAGGTCGGATTAGTGTGCGGCTGTCAACGCAATTTCATGTTTTCCGTGGTCGATGAACACTCAGATTTAGCCTTTACTGAGGTTATGCCGCGTGGACCAGGCATTTTAAGCATAAGAGATGCGTAATGCGGTATTGTGTTAAAGCGGGCGAATGCTTCGCGTCCTAGTAGTGCTTGATGGCTACTTTTGAATGGGGCGATATGGAAAATGAGCTTTTCGCGATGGAGGTTGTCGGATGAACCGAACACGACCTCTAGTAGTATAGAGCCTGTACATTTGGCGTAAAGGCCAGGTGTCACTCCTTTGAAGGAAGTGCTGCTATGGTGAATTTTGGTAGGGTCTATCCCCATTCTGCGGACGGTGTCCTGGTATAGCAGGTGCCGCACTATGTTTCCGTGTTATCACATGAAGTGAGTTCACTGTTTTGACTTCTAGTGGGAAATTCTTCTGTTTTCCGGTGTGCTACTTGTTGGGTTCGTCGTCGTCTTCGCTTGGTGTGTCGATCCCCTTGCGTTCGGCATTAAGTCGGCCGGACTACTTGAAGACCCAACAATCTCTGTGGGTATGGTTTGCAGGCTTCCCGGGGGTGCTATGTATTTGACATATCCTGTCCAAAATTTTGTTTAGGTTGGATAGCTCGTCATTGTTGTCCTTGGGGGGCAGTGTTTTATTATTCGGCCGAGAGCTTTTCAATCCGGCGTTGACCGCCGTGCTATTTGGTTCATTTTCCTTATTCCAGCGCTGATCTTTTCTGCGTCGTTATTTCCCATTTCCATCCCTGACTTGGGATGTACTCGGGTCACTGGTGCTGCATCTAGCCAGCCAGCTGTCTTCCCCCACGCAAAAGCAGGTCATGAGGCTTGTTAGTGCGGCCATTGTTCTTGGTTTTTCCTGGCCGAGGTGTCTGGCGAGCAATTCGTCTCGGACGTTATGCTTAAAGGCTGCTAAGGCTTCGGTGTCCGGACTGTCGACTATTTGGTTCTTTTTGGTGAGGAACCTATTCCAGAATTTGCGTGCTGACTCTCCGGGCTGTTGAGTTATGTGACTTAGATCGTCTGCATCCGGAGGGCGGACATAAGTCCCCTGAAAATTTGCTCGAAACGCATCCTCGAGCTCTTCCCAACTTCCAATGGTGTTTTACGGGAGGCTTTCGAGCCAATGCCGAGCTGGCCCTTTGATCTTGAGGGGTAAGTATTTTATGGCATGGAGGTCATCTCCTCTGGCCATATGTATGTGTAGGATATAATCCTCAATCCAGACTCCGGGGTTTGTTGTTCCATCATATGCCTCTATGTTTACGGGTTTGAATCCCGCTGGAAATTCATGATCCAGTACCTCATCGGTGAAACATAGTGGGTGTGCGGCGCCCCTGTATTTGGGTGTGCCGTTGTCTTCAAACACTCGGAGGGTTGTGTTGCTTCCTGGAGTCTTCTTTTTTGGCCCATAGATGGACCTGACCAGGTCATCCTTTTTGCGAGGATCCTTATGTGGATCGTGTGCCGGCTTGTGTGCAGCGCCCCTTGCCGCTCTTAGCCTGTCATCTGGTCGTCTATCCGGCCAGGCGGCCACTTTCTTTTTTGACTGTGGGGGCTCTACAGCCTCCTCGTCAAATTCGGGCAACAGCTTGCGCTTCGGATAGCTCTTTGCCTGGTGACTATCACCATATTTATCTGCGGTATTGAGTACTTTGCTCCATCTCATTCTGAGTGCGTCCTCCGCTGTTTTGAGCTTCCTCTTTTGCTTCTTCAAACTTCTTGCAGTGGCGACGGGCCTTTTATGAAGGTTCTTATGCTCCCGTGATGTGTCCGGTGCGAGATCGTCTAGACTGTTGTTTTCGCCGGGGATGGGTTGCTTGTCCAATTCATCCTGTTTGGATGGTTGCTTGGTGGCATGTTCGTCGTCCACTGCTTCGCCCTGCTCTAAGGCCGGGTCAGTATGGGTGCCGTTGTTATCGAGGCGGGACTTCGGGCGGCGCTTGCGTCGCTGTTTTGGTTGTTTGTCGGGGGAGTTGTCCTTCGCCACGTCCCGTTTTTCCTTGTTATCGCTTCCTTTTGGCGCGTCCACCATGTATACGTCGTGAGTTGAGGTGGCTTTCCCGTGCCCAGTAGGCGCTGGTTCTTGGTCGTCTCCGGCATCATTGTCCATACCGTCGATGTCTTCAGAGTCGAAGTCTAGCATGTCGGTTAGATCGTCGACAGTGGCTACTAAGTGGGTGGTGGGTGGGCTTTCAATTTCTTCGTCGTCCGCATCCCAACCATCCTGACCGCAGTCTGGCTAGGGCTCTCCTGATAACGAGAGATACTTTAGCAAACTCAGGATGTCGCCGAAGGGTGAGTGTTGAAAGATGTCTGCAGCGGTGAACTCCATGATCGGCGCCCAATCGGATTCGATTGGAGGTTCGGAGTCCGGCGAGGAGTTCGGCACCTCGGAGTCACGAGCTTCATGAGGGACAAGGTCAGTGTTCGGCTCTATCGCCGTAGAGGTTGCAGCCCCCGAGGCGGTGTCTAGCCACCCGTCCTCGATCTGCGCAGTCGGCTCCGAATTGAAGATCGGAGCGGACTTGTGTGCGGCCTCTAGGGTACTGTCCGGCTGCAGAGCTAAATCATGCCCGTCGTGAAAATGCGGCGTGCTCGGCTGTGGCTCGAATCCATCGAAGATCAAGTCCCCGCGGATGTCAGCTGTGAACTTCAAACTTCCAAATCTGACCTGACAGCCAGGGGCGTAGCTTTCGATCTGCTCCAAATGGCCAAGCGAATTGGCCCGCAGTGCAAAGCCGCCGAATACGAAGATCTGTCCGGGGAGGAAGGTATCACCCTGGACTGCGTCGTTGTTGATGATCGAAGAAGCCATCGAGCCTATCGGTGACGACACAGAGGAACTCTCAATGAAAGCACCAATGTCGGTGTCAAAACCGGCGGATCTCGGGTAGGGGGTCCCAAACTGTGCGTGTAGGCAGATGGTAACAGGAGACAAGGGACACGATGTTTTACCCAGGTTCGGGCCCTCTTGATGGAGGTAAAACACTACGTCCTGCTTGATTGATATTGATGATGTGGGTATTACAAGAGTAGATCTACCACGAGATCAAGGAGGCTAAACCCTAGAGGCTAGCCTATGGTATGATTGTTGTTTGTCCTATGGACTAAAGCCATCCAGTTTATATAGACATCGGAGAAGGCTAGGGTTATACAGAGTCGGTTACAATGGTAGGAGATCTACATATCCGTATTGCCAAGCTTGCCTTCCACGCCAAGGAAAGTCCCATCCGGACACGGGACAAAGTCTTCAATCTTGTATCTTCATAGTCTTGGAGTCTGGCCGATGATGATAATTCGGCTATCCGGACACCCCCTAGTACAGGACTCCCTCACTAGCCCTCTCCGGTGTCTATATAAACCGGAGAGTTTTAGTTCCTAGGACGAACAACAATCATACCATAGGCTAGCTTCTAGGGTTTAGCCTCTCTGATCTCGTGGTAGATCAACTCTTGTACTACCCATATCATCAATATCAATCAAGCAGGAGTAGGGTTTTACCACCATCGAGAGGGCCCGAACCTGGGTAAAAACATTGTGTCCCTTGTCTCCTATTACCATCCGCCTAGACGCACAGTTCGGGACCCCCTACCCGAGATCCGCCGGTTTTGACACCGACATTGGTGCTTTCATTGAGAGTTCCTCTATGTCGTCACCTTTAGGCCAGATGACTTATTCGATCATCAACCACGACGCGGTCCAGGGTGAGACTTTTCTCCCCGGACAGATCTTCATATTCGGCGGCTTCGCACTGTGGGCCAATTCGTTTGGCCATCTGGAGCAGATCGAAAGCTACGCCCCTGGCCATCAGGTCAGGTTTGGAAGTTTAAACTACACAGCCGACATCCGCGGGGACTTGATCTTCGACGGATTCGAGCCACAGCCGAGCACGCCACACTGTCATGATGGGCATGATTTAGCTCTGCCGCCGGACAACGCGCAGAGCGTCGCTCAGATGCCCGCTCCGACCATTAGCTCGGAGCCGACTGCGCCAGTTGGGGCCGGACGGCTGGACGCCGCCCCAGGAGCCGCAATCTCCACGGCGATAGAGGCGAACACCAGCATAGTCCTTTGCGAGGCCTATGACTCCATGGTGCCAGACTCCGTTCCTAATTCCGAACCTCCCGCACCTCTTCTGATTGAACCCGATTGGGCTCCGATCATGGAGTTCACCGCCACAGACGTCTTTCAGCACTCGCCCTTTGGCAATATCCTGAATTCACTAAAGTCTCTCTCTTTGTCAGGAGAGCCCTGGCCGGACTATGGTTAGCATGGTTGGGATGCGGACGACGAAGAAATTCAAAACCCACCCACCTCCCACTTCGTAGCCACTGTCGATGATTTAACCGACATGCTCGACTTCGACTCCGAAGACATCGACGGTATGGACGCCGATGAAGGAGACGACCAAGAACCAGCACCTATAGGGCACTGGAAAGCCACCTCGTCATATGACATATACATGGTGGACACCCCCAAAGCAGGGGATGGCAATGAAAGCACAGAGGATGACCCCTCCAAGAAGCAACCCAAGCGCCAACGTCAGCGGCGCCGCTCAGCAAAAACGGCGAGTCCGGCACCGGAGATAACAACACGCCGAACAGTGCCGAAGACAACCCCCTGCAGCAGGATTCAGCGCAGGAGAACGAAGGAGCCAACCCTCATGAGAGAGCTGCGGACAGGAAGGTCGAGGACGACAGTTATATGCCTCCCTCCGAAGACGAGGCAAGCCTCGATGACGATGAATTCGTCGTGCCAGAGGATCCCGTCGCACAAGAGCGTTTCAAACGCAGGCTTATGGCCACGGTAAGCAGCCTAAAGAAAAAACAACAGCAGCTTCGAGCTGACCAAGACTTGCTAGCCGACAGATGGACCGAAGTCCTGGCGGCCGAAGAGTATAAACTCGAACGCCCCTCCAAGAGCTACCCAAAGCGCAGGCTGCTACCCCAACTTGAGGAGGAAACAACTAAACCTACATCACCAGCGTACGATGCGCCCGATCGGCCACCCCGTGGCCGTGACAGAGAGGCCTTCCGGCCCTCGACCCAAGCCGCACCCTGGCACCGCTCAAAAAATACCAGAGTGCAGGGAGACGCAACAGACCTGCGAGACATATTGGAGAATAAGGCAAGGCAAACAAGATCGATCTACGGATCGCGTGGGTGCCCCACGTCACGTGACGATAACCGTCACGCCAGATATGACAAATACGACCAGGCCGAACTCAAAAGACAAAGCTCATCTGAGCTGCGTCGCGATATAGCCCAGTACAGGGGCGCCGCACACCCACTATGCTTCACAGACGAAGTAATGGATCATCAAATCCCCGAGGGTTTTAAACCCGTAAACATCGAATCATAGGATGGCACAACAGATCCCGCGGTATGGATCGAGGATTATCTCCTTCATATCCACATGGCCCGTGGTGATGATCTACATGCCATCAAATACCTCCCGCTCAAGCTTAAGGGACCAGCTCGGCACTGGCTTAACAGCCTGCCAGCAGAGTCAGTTAGTTGCTGGGAAGACCTGGAATCCGCATTCCTCGACAACTTCCAGGGCACTTATGTGCGACCACCAGACGCCAATGACCTCAGCCACATAATCCAGCAGCCAAAGGAATCGGCCAGACAATTCTGGACACGGTTCCTAACAAAGAAAAATCAAATAGTCGACTGTCCGGACACCGAGGCCCTTGCAGCCTTCAGGCACAACATCCGAGACGAATGGCTTGCCCGGCACCTAGGACAGGAAAAGCCGAAATCTATGGCAGCTCTCACGACACTCATGACCCGCTTTTGCATGGGAGAAGACAGCTGGTTAGCTCGTAGTAATAACATAACCAAGAGCCCTGGCAATTCGGATACCAAGGACAACAACGGCAGGTCACGACGCAACAAGCACAAGCGCCGCATTAACAGTGACAACACTGAGGATACGGCAGTTAATGCCGGATTCAGAGGCTCTAAACCCGGTCAGCGGAAGAAGCCATTCAAAAGAAATCCCTCGGGCCCATCCAGCTTAGACCGGATACTCGATCGCTCATGCCAGATACATGGCAACCCCGAACAACCAGCCAACCACACCAACAGGGATTGTTGGGTGTTCAAGCAGGCCGGCAAATTAAGTGCCGAAATCAGAGACAAGGGGCTGCATAGCGATGACGAGGAGGGGCCCCGGTCGCCGAACAACAGAGGACAAAAGGGAGCGGAAGCGTGCGGAAGGTGAACATGATATACGCAACCCATATCCCTAGAAGGGAGCGGAAGCATGCCCTCAAGGACGTCTATGCGCTGGAGCCGGTCGCCCCGAAGTTCAACCCATGGTCCTCTTGCCCGATCACTTTTGATTGAAGGGACCACCCCACTAGCATCGGTCACGGCGGATTCGTCGCATTGGTCCTAGACCCAATCATTGACGGATTTCACCTTACTAGAGTCCTCATGGACGGCGGCAGCAGCCTGAACCTGCTTTATCAGGACATAGTGCAGAAAATGGGTATAGATCCCTCAAGGATTAAACCCACAAAGACAACCTTTAACGGAGTCATACCAGGTGTAGAAGCCAGCTGCACAGGCTCGGTTACACTCGAACTGGTCTTCGAATCCCCAGATAATTTCCGAAGTGAAGAGTTAATCTTCGACATAGTCCCATTCCGCAGTGGCTATCATGCCCTGCTCGGACGAACCGCATTCGCGAAATTCAATGCGGTGCCGCACTACGCATATCTCAAGCTCAAGATGCCAGGCCCTCACAGAGTCATTACGGTAAACGGAACACCGAACGCTCCCTCTGAACGGAGGAGCACATGGCGGCCCTGGCGGCGGAAGTTCAAAGTAGCCTATCAAGGAAATTCCCCAATCCGGGTGTTAAGCGTCCGGACAACGTCAAGCGCGCCCGAAGTAACCTACAACAAAACCGGCTGGCACGCTCTGATCAAGCATAGCAGTGCGGCCCCAACCCCAGCCCTCGCCAGATGGAATAGCGTTACCACGCGTACATAACTACGCTCTGGAAATACCATGGGCATAAGGGGAGGGGCACAACTACGACACTCCCAGAATGCGGCTTAACCGCACTAGGGGCTCCCTATTCTGTCGTTTCCATTTTTTAATTTATTTCAGGACCCAACTATCCGAAAGGCCTGTCCGGCAATACACTTGCCGAACACACGATGCAACAGCCAGGGAGAGCACAAGCCACGTCAAATATCCAGGTGGTCTCTATAACGAGCTAAATACCCGTTTTACTTAAAGGTCTAACAGCCTGCCCCTGGAGGGGGATATGTCAAATAATCCCACCCCTTGCTTACCGCACTATTTGTAGCGTTCTGCTTTCATAGCAGTCCCCCTTCAATAAACAATATATAGCTCTTATCTATTATTGTATTCATCTATTTTTATACAAATATGTTCAGTCATGACATTTTGCAACTGTACACTCTGGTGCGGCCAATACACCAGGGGCTTCAGCACCCCATAATACGGTGTGAGAAGACCGAACACTCTCATGAGTGCGGCACCCCGAACTTATAGCACTATATGCATCGGCTCCGAATCATGTCTTGGGTCAATAGTTGGGTTTGCCCGGCTCCCATGTTTTGGTACCTTATGTTCCGCAATGTTGGCTAAGGTAGCGCTGGGAGAACTACTGCGATTGTGCCCCAGTTGAGCTGGGTTAACACCTCAGTAGAGAAAGCTAAAACTGACCGTCATGATAATGCGAGAGACCGATCGCTGTTCGCGAGGTTTTTCGAGTCCTAAAGGACTTATGCCGCTTCGAGCGAGGAACCGGATTTATCCGGCCCAGGCGTGGATAGCGCCCCGAACTCGGTCTTCCGACTACTAGGGGCTTCGCCGAAATTTAAAATTATAGAATTCTATGGCTAAATGAGAGTGATAAAGCACTATAATCCCGATGGCCTTGTTCGTTATGCTGAACGCCTCCCTAGATGGACCCAAGAATGGGAACAAGAGCGCTCAGGTTTATCCCGAACACCCCAGCACTCGTGGCATGGGGGCAGAAGCCGACGTCTTGCATCTTTCATATTTAATAAATGGCCGCACAGAAGGTAATATTTTAAATTAACAAGCGTTGCTTAGCACATATGAACAAAGTTTTCAGCGCACAGGATAACAGATGCGAGTCTACTCAAGTATTACATCTTTGGAGCATTCACCCGCTATAATACGGGCACCCTTCAGGACGCCCTCATAATACATCTCGGGCATGCGATACTCCTTGCCCAGCGGTGGCGGGTCCATCACAAGCTTCTTGGCGTCCATCTTCCCCCAGTGCACTTTAGCACGGGCAAGGGCCCGACGGGCACCTTCAATACAGACGGAGCGCTTGATGACTTCAATCCAGGGACAAGCGTCCACCAGCCGCCGCACTAGACCGAAGTAGCTCCCAGGCATGGCTTCTCCTGGCCACAACCGAACTATGAGGCCCTTCATGGCCTGTTCGGCCACCTTGTGGAGCTCGACCAGCTGCTTCAGCTGGTCGCTCAGGGGCACCAGATGTCCGGCCTCAGCATATTGAGACCAGAACACCTTTTCCGTCGAGCTCCCCTCCTCGGCGCAGTAGAACGCGGCAGCATCAGACACACTACGGGGTAGATAGACGAACGCTCCTGGAGAGCTCCCGATTCGGGTAAGTAATAGATAATTCACTTTTATATGCTTGCTTTGCATAAAGAATACCTTATCCGCTGCTATCTTCTTTATCGGCTCGATCTCCTGGAGGGCGTTCTGGGCTTCGGCCTTAGCGGTTTTGGCACTCGCAAGAGCCAAGGCAAGCTCGGACTCTCGAGTCTTCGAGTCACGCTCCAAACTCTCATGTTTCTCCACGAGAGCATGGAGCTCTAGACGCACCTCTGCCACCCGCGCCTCCTGTTTCTCTCACTCGGTGTGCTCCAAGGCCGCACTGTTTTCGGTCTTGAACATCGCCTCCTTCAGTGTCGCCACCTCGATCGTGGTCCCTGCAACATTCACGTTGGTCCTGCCATTATTTGCTACCAGGTATTTCTATATACATTTACATAAAGGTATTACGTACCCTCCTTGTCCTCGAGCTGCTTCTTGGCACGGCCGAGCTCGTTCTCGGACCGTTTGAGGCTCTTCTTCAATGTATCGACCTTCGCAGTCAGTGCAACAAAGGTCAGCAGTGCAGCCTGCATTCCCAGATTGACACATTTATGTTAGACTCCTGCGTTTATCTTTTTAGATCCTCAGCTCGGCTTTTCTTTTCGAACACCGAACTGAGCATCAGGGGCTATTGTCTATGCGGTAACATTTTTATATGTTTTACATACCTCAAAGCTTGTTAGCAGGCTGGTATAGGCTTCTGTCAGTCCGCTCTTGGCGGACTGAACCTTCTGAATCACCGCACTCATAATAGTGCGGTGCTCCTCGTTGATGGAGGTGCCGTTAAGCACCTCCAGCAAATTGTCCGGCATCTCCGGTTGGATGGAGGCCGTCGGCGTCGTAGGCACGCCTTTCTTGCGAAGGCGCCGCCTGCCGGACTCTGGAACCGTTGCCGGTTCCGGAGCAGTGTCCGCCCCAGGGACGGACTTAGACCCCTCTGGGGTTTTACCCCCTTCAGGCCTGGAGTCTAGAAGGTCGCCTTGTGGCGCCTCCAGGACCACCTCCTCCTGGCTTAGCCCCTTTTGGGACTCCTCCTCAGCGTTGTCTGTGGAGAGAGGGGAGGAGGCCGTCGGAAGTGAAGCGCTATTCACGTCCGACGAGTCTAGGGAGCCGCTCGATGAATCGACGAGCTAAGCCCGGGGTGGACTGCATAATTGAATTCATCATCAGAAGGTGCCATACATCGGAGGAGCGCCATAAGTTATTCTGGTATTCAGATACTTACGATTTTGCCAGGGGCTTGACCCTGGATGGCCATTCCTCCCCGCCGTCTTCGGCATCGGAGGCGTAGTCCGTCAGAAGGGTCCTCCCCTTCTTGGACCCTCCGGCCCCCCTAGTTGGGGCAGCTTTCCTTTTCTTTCCTCCCCTCGCTGGAGGGGGAGAGGCTTCTTCTTCTTCTTCTTCTTCTTCCTCCTACTCGTCCTTAGAGGTGGAGGGTGCTTCGAGGTTGTCGGGCGATGAATCCGACACCACCATGCGTCGGGAACTCTTTTGGGTCCCCGTGGCCTTCTTCTTGGCCTTCTTCTCCGGCACGACGTGAGGTGCCGGAACCAGCAGCTTCGTCAAGCGCGCGTCTGCTGGGCCTTCGGGCAAAGGGGCCGGGCAGTCAAACTGTTCGGATGTCCTCTTCCAGTCCTGTCAAAGGAGCAGGAGTTTAGATCCTGCATGAATCAAACCATGAAAATCAAGTGTCCCAAGAAAGACTAAAAGGCGGGCTTACTTCGGTGGCTTTTTGCGCTTGGCGCAGAATCCGTGATCCTCTGTGACGGGTGGGGAGACCTCGGAGCTCTTGAATAGCACCTTCCAAGCGTTCTCGTGCTTTGTGTCGAAAAGCCGGGACATAGTCTAGTGCTGGGCCGGGTCGAACTCCCACAAGGCGAAGGCCCGTCGTTGACACGGAAGAATCCGGCGGAAGAGCATGACCTGGACTATGTTGACAAGCTTAACCTTCTTGTTCACCAGGTCTCGGACGCAGGTTTGGAGTCCGGTAACCTCTCCCGGACTACCCCATGACAAGCTCGTCTCCTTCCAAGATGTGATCCGAGTGGGGATGCCGGATCGGAATTCGGGGACCGCTGCCCATTCAGGGTCACGCGGCTCGGTGATGTAGAACCACCCCGATTGCCATCCTTTGATTGTCTCTACGAAGGCACCCTCGAGCCATGTGACGTTGGCTATTTTGCCCACCATGGCGCCTCCGCACTCCGCTTGACATCCACCCACGACCTTCGGCTTGACACTGAAGATCTTCAGCCATAGGCCAAAGTGAGGCTGGATGCGGAGGAAGGCCTCACATACGACGATGAACGCCGAAATGTTGAGGATGAAGTTCGGGGCCAGATCGTGGAAGTCCAGGACGTAGTAGAACATAAGCCCCCGGACGAACGGGTGAAGGGGAAAGCCCAGTCGCGGAGGAAATGGGGGAGAAACATGACCCTCTCATGGGGCCTAGGGGTGGGGACGAGTTGCCCCTCCTCGGGAAGCCGGTGCGCGATGTCGTCGAACAAGTATCCGGCCTTCCTCAACTTTTTGATTTGCCCCTCCGTGACGGAGGAGGCCATCCATCTACCTCCCGCTCTGGACATGATTGGAGAAAGGTCGAGGTGGGAAGTGCGGACTTGGGCGCTGGAGCTCGAGTGCGCGGATGGACAAGCAAGGGAGGAAGAAGGCGTGAATGGAAAGGGTGGATCCTTATCCCCTTATATGGGAGGCCGAGACTATGAGCCCCCACCAGCCTAGTAAAACTCGCTTATCTCCCAAGCGCCGCGGTTAATGGCGTGGTTGGGTTACCCACGCCCGTATTGATGAGAATCCCGGAATAAGGGGAAACGATCTCTGCTTTGACAAGACGTGCCAAGGAAACCGCCTCGCTAAATGCGTTGAGGTGGAACAGTAAAACGATTCGAATAAAGGCCCGACCGTGGCGTGATGCCACGCTGCGGAGTACGTCAGCATATTAGATTTGTGCAGATATTATTCTCTCTACGGTGGCATGTGGAACTTATTTTGCAGAGCCGGACACTATTCTTGTGTTTAACATCTTCTATGGAGTATTTGGAGGAGGAACCCGCCTTGCAATGTCGAAGACAATTTGCGCGCCGGACTCGTCCTCATTGAAGCCTGGTACAGGGGCTACTCAGGGAGTCCCGGATTAGGGGGTGTCTGGATGGCCGGACTCCCGGATTATGAAGATACAAGATTGAAGACTTCGTCCCGTGTCCGGATAGGACATTCCTTGGCGTGGAAGGCAAGCTTGGCGATACGATATGTAGATTTCCTCCCATTGTAACTGACTCTGTGTAACCCTAGCCCTCTCCGGTGTCTATATAAACCGAAGAGTTTTAGTCTGTAGGATGAACAACAATCATACCATAGGCTAGCTTCTAGGGTTTAGCCTCTCTGATCTCGTGGTAGATCAACTCTTGTACTACCCATATCATCAATATTAATCAAGCAGGAGTAGGGTTTTACCTACATCAAGAGGGCCCGAACCTGGGTAAAAACATCGTGTCCCTTGTCTCCTGTTACCATCCGCCTAGACGCACAGTCCGGGACCCCCTACCCGAGATCCGCCGGTTTTGACACCGACAGCGGGGTTTCTGGGCCTTTGGGAAGCGGAGACGGACCGTTAATCCGCTCCGCTATCTCTATCCAGGCTTGAACAAATCAATGGGGAAGCTTAGACTACCTCCTCAAATACGCCAGTGAAAAGTGTACTTTGAAACTATGTCAGAACTTACCGGATTAGCCTGGCGTTTCAGGCTAAGCCCATGATCCTCGGTCGTAGGTAGTGGTGTCTCGCCGGCCTTAAAAATCACCTTCCAAATGCCCTCGTGCATTGTGCCAAAGAGCTCTAGTACCGTACGGTGCTTGGCCGGATCGAATTCCCACAATTTGCAAGACCGGTGTTGGCACGGAAGGATCCGGCGAATGAGCATAACCTGTATCACGTTGAGGAGCATGATTATCTTGTTTATCATGTTATGGATGCACGTCTGGAGCCCGGTCAACTCGTTCGAAGAGCCCCATGCCAGGCCCTTCTCTTGCGAGGAGGTGAGCCGCATTGGGACTCCAGATCGGAATGTGGGGGCCGCCGCCCATTTGGTATCGCGCGGCTCGGTGATGTAGAACCACCTCGATTGCCACCCCTTTACCATCTCCACAAACGAGCCTTTAGGCCAGGTAACATTGGGCGTCTTGCCCACCATGATGCATCCACACTCGCTTGTGGCTTCACATTGAAAGTCTTCAGCCATAATCCGAAATGAGGTGGGATGCAGAGGAAGGCCTCGCACACGATAATAAATGTCGATATGTTGAGGATGGAGTTGGGGGCCAGATCATGAAAGTCCAGCCCGTAATAATGCATCAGTCTGCGAATGAATGGATGGAGAGGAAATCGCAGCCAGCGGATGAAGTGAGAGACAAACACTACCCTTTCGTAGGGTTCTGGGTGGGGACAACTTGTCCCTTGGTCGGAAGCCGATGGGTGACATTCATGGCTAGGTATCCGGCCTCCCGGAGCTTCTTGATGTCCTTCTCCTTGAAGGAGGAGGCCATCCACTTGCCTCCTGCTCCAGGTCTGGACATATTCGGAATACTTTTTTGGCGGAGAAGGCGAAAGCTTGGACGCTGGAGGTCGAGATTGGATGAGCAGATGAAGGACAAGGCGTGGGCGAAGAAGGGGAATCATTATCCCTTTATAAAGGCAGTGAAAATCGTATGCCTCCCCATTTGCCCTAAAACTCGCTTATTCCCCAAGCGCCGTGCTGATGACATGGTTGGGTTACCCATACCCGTATTGATGAGGATCCCGTGATAAGGGGGACACGATATCTGCTTTGACAAGGACAATCTTGTGGTAGGGACAAGGACAATCATAATCATAGGCTAGCTCCTAGGGTTTATCCATTACAATCTCGTGGTAGATCAACTCTTGTAATACTCATATCATCAAGATCAATCAAGCAGGAAGTAGGGTATTACCTCCATAGAGAGGGCCCAAACCGGAGTAAACATTGTGTCCCCCGCCTCCTGTTATCGTTAGCCTTAGACGCACAGTTCAGGACCCCCTACCCGAGATCCGCTGAATTTGACGCTCACAGGCTTTCCTCCACTGAAAGGCGGCTTGCAATTACCGTTGCGGCGCTAGTTTTTATACCCAATGTTGGTGTTAGCTACTAGATTTGACCCGCCAACGAGGTGCATCCGCTTACCACCATTACCTTGGTTATTGCCATTATTCCCTGCTACATTCTACTGTTGACCCTTACCACTGCAATTATTCTTGCCCTTCTTGGATTTTTCATCATCCAAACCAGGGTCCTTTGTGCTATCAGAATCTGCATATTTATTGAGAGCCACCATGAGTTCCCCCATGTCCTAGCAAGTGCGCTTGAGCCACCCGAGCTTCTGCTTAAGGGGGACTGAGTGACAGTTCTTTTATAAGATCGGTACTGCCTAACCCTCCGCAATACTATGAGACGAGTGAATAATAGTGGAGATTGATACATCCATTTTGCATCATGCTTTTATATTGATACTTATTGCATTATGGGTTGTTATTGCACATTATAGCACAATACTTATGACTTTTCTCTCTTATTCTACAAGGTTTACATGAAGAGGGAGAATGTCGGCAGCTAGAATTCTGGGCTGGAAAAGGAGCAAATTTTAGAGACCTATTCTGCATAACTCCAAAAATCTTGAAACTTCACAGAGAGTCATTTTGGAATTAATAAAAAATATTGGGGGAAGAAAGCATCAGAGAAGGGCCACCAGCCATCCACGAGGGTGGGGGGAGCGCCCCTGCCTTGTGGGCCCCTGTCAGGCCTCCTGTGCCCATCTTCTACTATATGGTTTGTTTTGACCTAGAAAAAATCAGAAGGAAGCTTTCGGGACGAAGCGCTGCCATCTCGAGGCAGAATTTGGGCAGAACCAATCTAGGGCTCTAGCCGAGCTGTTCTGCCGGGGAAACTTCCCTCTGGGAGGGGGAAATAGAAGCGATCAGTCACGACCGGTTTTTCAATAAAAATATTTATTGAGAAAACCAATCTTTAAATCCCAGTATAGGAAAAGTCATCCTTTCTTGTAGACAAAAGCTTGATAAGCGGAGAACCAGTAGCATCAAATATATTACAGGGTTGAGCTGAGGTTGCTCAACAATTTATTACAGACTCGCCAATATTTTACATATGGGCGGATATGACACAGGGGTGGGGTGGCATGCTACTAGCTCAAGGGAAAAGTGGTGGTGGATAACTTGACTTCTACTGGCAGTACATCGAGCATCGAGGTGAGGCTCGATGAATTTATTCGGGGTTGCGGAAGCGGATAATACAATGATCAAGACAGGATCGCACGGGACTGACTGGGACTCCTCTAGGCGTCGGACTCGCTATCAAACTCTTCATCCATGAGATCGCCTTCATCAGCATCTGGCCAAATCAACAAGCCAGGTGAGTACTTGAAAGTACTCGCAAGACAGTTCGGACCAAAGATATAATCAATGAATGCATGAATGCATCATGAATAAAGGATGATGCTAATAACAATGGTAAGATTTGCAGGACTTGATAAATAAAATAAATAGCTAAAAAAACCGATCGGGTGTCTGGAGCGACGCCTAGAAAGGTAAATAAATAAAATGCATGCCGCAGTCGGGTGTCTAAGTGACACCACATAAAGGGCTTAAAATAAATGCCACAGTCGGACGTCTCGGCAACATCGCATAAAGGGATTTAAAAGAAATGCCACAGTCGGACGTCTGGGCGACATCACATAAAGGGCTTTAAAAGAAATGCCACAGTCGGACGTGTGGGCGACATCACATAAAGGGCTTTAAAAGAAATGCCACAGTCGGACGTCTGGGCGACATCACATAAAGGGCTTAAAAGTAATACCGCAGTCGGACGTCTGGGTGACATCACAGATAGGGCTTTAAAAGAAATACCACAGGCGGACGTCTGGGCGACATCACAGACAGGGCTTTAAAAGAAATACCGCAGTTAGACGTCTGGGCGACATCACAGACATGGCTTTAAAAGTAATACCGCAGTCGGACGTCTGGGCGACATCACAGACAGGGCTTTAAAAGAAATACCGCAGTCGGATGTCTGGGCGACATCACAGACAGGGCCTATAATAAGAGTAAAATAACAGGTCCGCCACCGTCGGATGTCTGAGCGACATCGCAGACAGGGCTTATAACAAAAGTAAATAATAGGCCCACCACCGTCGGACGTCTGAGCAACATCGCAGACAGGGCTTGTAATAATGTAAACAACAAATTAGTCCATCCACAAGAATAATCTTTTAACCGGATTTATCACACATAAATCCCACCGGAGTTCTGTCACTGAGGCTAATACCTGACAAGATAAGATAATTATAGTACTCCAACAAAGTACAAGATAATTGAAAGATTGAGACTCTGCAGAGTTTGGAAGAACTGAACACAGCCAACGGATTTCCGTAGTCACGAAAGACTAGTTCCGTTTACGGTATTTCAGTAGAACCACATTTAACTAGTACACACCCATTTCACCTCACATTGCCAGGAATCACCCTGGCCAACGTCCAAGAAAAACTTTGAGATGGGGAGGCCACAACCTTGAATAGCATGGGATCAAATTTCTATACGCGCGCTCTAAGGGGTGCCCCCCTCTCGGTCCCAACCGGAAACACCCATGCCCCCCTGACCGGATGACAGGCTTTAATCCAGGGCCATGGAACCCTCATCCCGGCCTCTCCACTTGGTGTGTACCAGGAAAATGGTTTGCAACTTACTATGCCATATTCCTTTCGGAAAACATGTGACAGTATAGGATGGAATGAATGGGAAATGAATTTGTGTCATGACGACACGAAAGTCAAATAATCTGGCATAAGACTGGCATGTCACAACACTGCCATCTTACCCATCCTCATACCAACACATGGCTTTGCAACTATGTATCCAACAACATAATGCTTTCCGAAACTTACTTTCCGATTATGTGCATGAGATATATCATGCAAAGTGATGTTCATAAACATGCCGGGACTATACAAAAATGCAAACATGCAATAACACTCATCATATCAAGAGTTCAAACATGCTTGCCTGGTTCGGAGTAGTCGGAGTCTAACTGTGCGAAGTTTGCAGCTCCGTCACCTCCTCCGGTATCTACGGTATAAGAAAAATACGTACGCAACGTAAATACCGTGAGTGTACATAAAATTTTTCCAAATATTTTTCAAATAAATATGATAAAAAACTAGACAAAAATATAAAGAGAACAGAAAAAGAATCACTCAAAAATTCCCTTCTGATAAAAAGTTATAAGTGTTTTAACCCAAGGACTCATTTGTAATGAAACAGAAAACTTCCAGGGTGTTCTGCGGAAAAGTATAGATAACGTTTCGTTTAAAAGAAGCGGCTGAGAGGCTGACAGGCGGGTTCCACCTGTCGGGTTTGAAAGTTCAAACAGAGAAACAGAGCGAGACGGCGCCTGAGAGGTGCGGTGGTCGCCGGCGGCGATCCACGACGAGGCAAGGTGATCGGGGTTTACCTCTGTGATCAGTGCACCGCTCCTCGTCCGTGGGTGGTGGTGGTGGTCACCGGCGAGCACTGTGTCGACGGCGGCCCTAGCTCCGGTGGACGGCGGTTCGACCAGTCATGGATGTCGCCGGAGGGAGCTGCGGGGATCAAATAGGAGTGGGGGTTAGTCTCCTAGTTGCTCGAGAGGGTTGCTGACGGAGTTAGAGCGCCGGAGACGGCCTCACCGGAGCGAATCGAGGTGGAGGCCGAGGCAGAACGGGGTGGCCGGAGTCGGGGAAGAAGGGCCCCTCGGGGCTCTCCCAGTGGCTGGGCGAGGTCTAGTGGGGTAGAGGAGGTGTGCCGCGGGCGAGAGCAGGATCGGGGTGCTATAAATAGCCGCCCCGAGGCGGTTGCCGAGAACGGGGTTCTCCGACGAGGTGATTACGGCGGTGCTGCGGTTGTACGGGAGGTTCCAGAGGCTGAACATCGTCGTGGGTGCTCCATGGTTCCATTTTGGTGCTAACCGCGTCGGGATTTTGGGGTTTAGGGGGAGCTCGACGGAACGGGGCGGCGCGGGCCCGTCGGCGGCAGGGAGCGCGCTCTGCGCTTGCCACGCCACGGCGACGGTGCTGCATGCGTGCGCTGGCAAGGAGGTGGCCACGCGGAGCCACCAGGACGCTTGGGCGGCGCCGAACGGTGTTGTGCCACCGTTCTGCTTCCTGTCGGCCGCTACGGCGCTACGGCCGCCGCAAGACACGCCGGCGCAGGCGGGCCAGGGCGCCACCGACGCCAGGAAGGCGCCAAGCGCGCGTGTGAGGCTCCGGACAAGCAAGCCTGGCCGTGAGCTACGTGCCAAGCGCACTGTGAGCTCGTACTGAAGTCACTGACGAAGATCGACACTGAATGTCTGAATTTAACTGAATATGACTAGAACCGTGCATGCAAGGTGTTCGACAGAATGATCCAGGCATGTAGGGATTTTCCCTTGAGCTGGTTTTTGGTGGAGGGGCCTCTCATTGCATCTAGAGGCTGCCTGAATATTTGTGGAATTTTTGGAGAGGTGTAGATATGTATTTCACCAAATTTTGCAAATCTTGTCCAAACTTACAGTGAGTGCAATTTGAAATATTTGAACAGGAGAAGAGTGGCTCAAGATGGTTCTGGGTTGTGGGTTCAAAGGACTATCCACGGGTGTTGAGTTGAGGTCAAAAATCAAAAGCATTAGGGCACTTGCTTTGTAATCCACCTAGGTTCAAAAGAAAAGACAGAATTATTTTGGGAGGAGAAATAGTTGGAATAAAATCCAAAAATGGATTTTATTAGTTTGGACAGAATGTTAGGGTTGAACTATAGTGGGAAGAAAGGTTTTGGGAAAATTTCACCATAGGAAGCATGGTGAAATTTTTGAAGGAATCAAAACCAAATAAAAGCCCAAAACTAGAAGGGTTTTTCATTTTAAATGAAACCAAATTCAAGAAAAGGATTTTTGAGAGGGCAAACTTAGAAGATGGTTTTTAGGAAGGGTTTAAATGACCTTCTTTCAAACCAAGCAAGGGTTCTTTCTCAAAATAAAATCACAAAATTTTTGGAGTGTCACAGCACCTACCCCCTTAGGAAAAATCTCGTCCCCGAGATTTCAGCTGATCCTTAAACAGGTGTGGGTGCTCTGTCCGAAGAAAATCCTCGCTCTCCCAAGTTGCTTCATTCTCGGTGTGATTGCTCCATTGAACTCTGAAAAACTTAATGGTTTTCTGTCGGGTCCTCCTCTCAGATTCTTCCAATATTTTTATCGGGTGTTCCCGGTAAGTGAGGTCTGGTTGCACGTCAATATACTCATGTGAAACATGCTTCTCTGGGCTGCTTATTTATTTTCTCAACTACGAGATATGAAACATGTTGTGGATACCGGATAAGTCTCCGGGCAGGTCCAGCTGGTAGGCTACCTTGCCTTGTCGGGCCATTATATGAAATGGTCCGATGAATCTTGGTGCTAGTTTCCCCTTAATCTTGAATCGTTGCAGACCCTTCATAGGAGAAACTCTCAGGTATACCAATTCTCCGGGTTCGAAACTGATTTCCCGATGCTTTCGGTCGTAATAACTCTTTTGCCGACTTTGAGCTGTTTTGAGTCGTTCTCTAATCGTCTTAACTTTCTCCTCGGCCTCCTTGAGCATATCTGGGCCAAAGATATGGTTGTCTCCTGTCTCTGACCAATTTAGCGGGGTACGACATCTTCTCCCACATAGAGCTTCAAAGGGTGCCATTTGCAAGCTGGCTTGATAGCTGTTGTTGTATGTGAATTATGCATATGGCAAACTTTCTTCCCAACTGTTCTCGTAGGTGAGGACACAGGCTCTTAGCATGTCTTCTAAGATTTGGTTTACGCATTCCGTTTGTCCATCAGTCTGGGGATGGTATGCGGTACTGAAGGCTAGTTGGGTTCCTAGTGCCTGTTGTAGGTGATCCCAGAATGCAGAGATGAACTGTGTGCCTCCATCGGAGATAATAGTCTTAGGGACTCCATGTAGGCAGACGATACGGGCAAGATAAAGTCTGGCTAGTCTCTGAGTGGTGTAAGTTGTTTTTACCGGAATAAAATGTGCCACCTTGGTTAATCTGTCGGTTATGACCCATATGGCATTGTTAACGTGTTGTGACTGAGGCAGTCCAACGATAAAGTCCATTCCAATCTCGTCCCGTTTCCACTCAGGTATCTTATTTGGCTGTAACAGTCCGGCTGGTTTCTGGTGCTCGGCCTTGATACGTTGACAAGAGTCACAGCATGCAATGAACGTGGCTATATCTCTCTTCATACTGTGCCACCAAATTTTTTCCTGAAGGTCCTTGTACATTTTTGTCCCTCCAGGATGGATTGAATACGGAGCTGTGTGACTTTCAGTTAATATCTGTTGTTTGAGGTCCTTGATATTTGGTACGCATAGCCTTTCTCCGTACCACAATATTCCTTGCTCATCTATGTGGAATTCTGAGGCTCTTCCCAACCTCACTTTTCTTTTTATGCCCTCAATGCTGTGGTGTCCGTGCTGGGCTTCCTTGATACTTTCCATTAGGGTAGGCTGTAGTTCTATATTCGACACACTGCCTTCGGTAACCATTATTAGATTTAGTCGGGGAAATTCTTGTCGAAATTCTGGCCTCAACTTTGGGATATTGTCATTGTCTGTGCTGGGAGTTCGACTAAGTGCATCTGCCACAACATTTTTTTTTCCGGGATGATAGTGGATTCCAACATCATAATCCTTCACCAACTCTAACCAGCATCGTTGCCGTAAATTTAACTCTGGCTGTGTGAAAATATACTTAAGACTCTTATGGTCTGTGTATATCTCGCAACGATTCCCAAGTAGGAAGTGTCTCCATTCCTTGAGTGCATGGATGACTGCTGCCAATTCCAAGTCATCAGTGGGATAATTTTCCTCATGCTTGCGTAGTTGTGTGGAGACATACGCAACTACCTTGCCTTCTTGCATCAATACGCATCCGAGGCCTTTCCGGGATGCGTCACAATATACCTCAAAGTTCTTGTGTATATCTGGCACAATTAGTACTGGTGCCGTTGTTAATTTTCTTTTTAGCTCTTGGAAGCTTTTCTCACATGCTTCTGTCCATTCAAATTTCTTGCCTTTCTTGAGCAATTGTGTCATGGGCTTTGCTATAGTGGAGAATCCTTCAATAAATCTCCGATAATAGCCTGCCATTCCCAAGAAACTCCGTATGTCCGTTACGTTAGCTGGCGGTTTCCAGCCAAGTACGGCCTTGACTTTTTCCGGATCTACTGCAATACCTTCTTGGGTTAGCACGTGGCCCAGAAAACCCACCTGCCTTAGCCAAAATTCACATTTGCTGAATTTGGCGTACAGTTGATGTTTCCTGAGTTCTCCGAGTACAATCCTGAGATGTTCGGCGTGCTCTTCTGGTGTTTTGGAATATATCAGAATATCATCGATGAACACCACAACAAACTTGTCCATATACTTCATAAACACTTTGTTCATGAGGTGAACAAAATATGCGGGGGCGTTGGTTAGCCCAAATGGCATTACGGTGAACTCATACAGCCCATATCTGGAGGTAAATGCGGTCTTGGGAATATCTTCTGTTCGTACTTTTAACTGGTGGTATCCTGATCTCAAATCAATTTTTGAGAAGACTTTGGCCTGTGCGAGCTGATCGAATAAATCATTTATTCGGGGCATTGGGTATTTGTTCTTGATTGTGACCATGTTGAGAGCTCGATAATCAATACACAACCTCATTGTTCCATCCTTCTTCTTGGCAAATAAAATTGGAGAACCCCAAGGTGAGGAGCTGGCTCGTATGTATCCTTTCTCCAATAATTCTTTTATTTGCTTCTTCAACTCTACCAATTCGGATGGTGCCATTCTGTAAGGTTTCTTGTAAATAGGAGTGGTCCCGGGTGCTAGCTCAATGCTGAATTCTATCTCTCGGTCTGGTGGCATGCCTGGTAGTTCTTCTGGAAATACATCTGGAAATTCACATACCACTGGAACCTTGTTCAGCTCAGAAACGTCCACCTTGTTTAATCTAGGTTGCCGAGGTATTTGTCTCTCTTTGGCTGAAACTTTTATTTTCTTCCCTTGATGGTGGGTGAGAATCACGGTACGGTTGAAGCAGTCAATAAAACCTTTGTTGGTGGTCAACCAATCCATTCCTAGGATGACATCCAGTCCTTTGCTTTCCAGTACAATAAGGTTGGCGTAAAATTTCAATCCTTCAAATTCAATAACCACACCTTGACAGTAATTCTGGGTCACTTGCTTAATCCCAGGGGACTTGACGATCATTGATTTTTCCAAGGGAAGCATCGAAAAATTATTTTGCAAAGCAAAACTTTTCGAAACGAATGAGTGAGAAGCTCCAGAATCAAACAAAACCATGGCAGGTATTGTGTTGACGGGGTACGTACCGAGTACGATATCTGGGGCGTTCTGTGCTTCCTCTCGGGTCACGTGGTTCAAGTGACCTTTCCGGTGGTTGTTGTTGGGGTTGAAATTGCTTCGCTTTGGTGCTGAATTATTTCCACCATTATTGAGCTTCGGGTTTGAGTTCCTTGGCTTGGGACACTGCTTGGCATAGTGCCCTTCTTCTCCACAAGCATAACAGGTAACGCCTGGGCGATAGGTGAACTCTTTGTCTCTTGCATGGAAATTCTTGGTTGGACGTGAATTATTCACCGGGGTTTTGTGTGAATCCCCCTTCTGAAATTCCTTCTTGCTTCTGTGATTGCGAGAAAAATTAGTCTGGTCCCTTTTCCGTTTGCGGATATCTTCCAGGCTACGTCGCTCATTTTCCAGGGTAATGGCCTTATCCACCAGTGTTTTAAAATCTGGAAAGGTGTGCACAACTAGCTGGCACTTAAGGGCGGGTGCCAGGCCTTCCAAGAATTTTTCCATCTTCTTGCTCTCGGTCATGCGTTCTTCATTGGCGTAGCGAGACAGCAGTGTGAATTGGCTGTTGTATTCTGACACTGTCATGGCTCTTTGCTTGAGTTCATCAAATTCCTTCTTCTTGATTTTCATGACGCTCTTAGGAATATGTGCCCCACGAAAACCTTCTTTGAAATTTTCCCAGGTGATTTCATTTTCGTTGGGGTGCATGTGCAGAAAGTTTTCCCACCACGATGCAGCTGCACCTGTGAGATAATGTGGTGCATACAGTACTTTTTCACGGTCTGAACACTGTGCGATAATTAATTTTCTCTCCATGTCTCGAAGCCAGTCTTCGGCCTCAAGAGGCTTGTCAGTATGAGAAAATGTTGGAGGACGCGTCTTTTGTAACTCAGATAATTTGGATTGCGGTTGATACTGACCACGGTTACTTCCCATATTGATGAATTGGTTCATCATTTCCTGGTGTTGCTGCTGACTCTGTTCATACAAACGACAAACTTGTGTAAAAGCTGTTTCACTGTCCTGTTGACTTGTCTGACCCTGAGTGAAATTCTGGTTCTGCGGTGTGCCATAATTTTCTTCTGGCTGAGTTGGCATGGAGCGCGTCCAAGGACGAGACATCTTTCACTCTGGGGATATATTTTGTGAACTCGTAAGACAAGAAGGAGAGTCGCAAAAGTCAATAAAATCACACACAAAGAACATTTTTAAACTCCAGGTAGTTTTTTGGAAACACACGATTGCGCGCGGAGAAGGACTAGTGCATATCTTACACGCGGGCATAATTATACATTACATCACTCAGGATATGCGTACATAATCCTGACATGTTATTTAAACTAGTGCACTCCTCCAGATCCTACATGATGCGCAAACAGGCTACTTCTCACAACCTATGTACATAAAACATATTACACAAGTTGATACATCGCATGGCGTCTATGCGTACTTAGTCGGAGACGGTGAGGATCTCCCTTGGCCTGCCGAGGGTGAGACGCAGAGACGCTGGGGAATCAACCTCCTCCTCGCTAATAGGTTCCAGACGAGAAATGTTGTGCTGAGCTGATGGAGCAGGTGCCTTAGGCGGAATAACACGAATACGAGTGGGTGGAATAGGTGGGGTAGCACGTATGGGAGTGGGTGCA
Organism: Triticum aestivum; assembly: GCF_018294505.1. Lineage (NCBI taxonomy): Eukaryota > Viridiplantae > Streptophyta > Magnoliopsida > Poales > Poaceae > Triticum > Triticum aestivum. The sequence continues at coordinate 128,745,020 of NC_057798.1, forward strand.
ACAAGTGGTGCAGAGCGGACGGGAGTGGGTGCAATAGCCTGGTTAAATTCCTCTGTGGTAGGCAGACGACGAGCAGTGGCGAGTATGGTAGGTGAGTGAGAGGCTGTGGATGACACAAAAGTCAGTGGTGGAGCGGTGTGCAGGAGTTCCCTCCTGTTAGCAGCACAGCCATGAACTGAGTCCATGCGTGCAGCTACGAGGTCATCCACCATGCAGTCGAATGCTGCCTCCAGGGCTCGGAGGTACTCGACAAGCATCTCAAAGGCTTCGTCTCGCTCTCCTCTGGGGCAAGAGAAGGAGTAGTGACAGGTGTAAGGCACATGGCATGGAAGGTAGCGGTAGCGACGGGTCTTCATTGCCGGAAGAACATCCCGAAGACGGGCTATCGTCTCGCGGGCAGCCATCTGCATAGCATGCCTTTCTGTAGGCATGGCTCTCCCCACGAATCGGAGGCGGCGTACTTCAGCATGGCCTCCCCTGAATTGCACCGCGGCCTGGTGCATAGTCAGACTGTCGTTGATCTTGTGTGGATAAAGCGTGAAGACTGGGCGCACAGATGGCCCCATCGCGACCTGAACGATGAAGGAGAGGAGTTTGACGAACCCCTCAGGCACGTTGGCGAACATCTGAGACTCGCAGTCGTTGCCGGCCATCTACAAAAGTAGGCAAAAATTCTGAGTGGTCAGATCATAAATTTTATGCTGACTGTCAGAAAATGACTACATTTGTAAAAACATGAATAACTCTATCATGCTAATAACCAATTAGCGATCGCACCTAGTGGCTTCCTACAGTCAGCCTGGCTCTGGTTACCAAGTCTGTCACGACCGGTTTTTCAATAAAAATATTTATTGAGAAAACCAATCTTTAAATCCCAGTATAGGAAAAGTCATCCTTTCTGGTAGACAAAAGCTTGATAAACAGAGAACCAGTAGCATCAAATATATTACAGGGTTGAGCTGAGGTTGCTCAACAATTTATTACAGACTCGCCAATATTTTACATATGGGCGGATATGACACAGGGGTGGGGTGGCATGCTACTAGCTCGAGGGAAAAGTGGTGGTGGATAACTTGACTTGTACTGGCAGTACATCGAGCATCGAGGTGAGGCTCGATGAATTTATTCGGGGTTGCGGAAGCGGATAATACAATGATCAAGACAGGATCGCACGGGACTGACTGGGACTCCTCTAGGCGTCGGACTCGCTATCAAACTCTTCATCCATGAGATCGCCTTCATCAGCATCTGGCCAAATCAACAAGCCAGGTGAGTACTTGAAAGTACTCGCAAGACAGTTCGGACCAAAGATATAATCAATGAATGCATGAATGCGTCATGAATAAAGGATGATGCTCATAACAATGGTAAGATTTGCAGGACTTGATAAATAAAATAAATAGCTAAAAAAAACCGATCGGGTGTCTGGAGCGACGCCTCGAAAGGTAAATAAATAAAATGCATGCCGCAGTCGGGTGTCTAAGCGACACCACATAAAGGGCTTTAAAAGAAATGCCACAGTCGGACGTCTGGGCGACATCACATAAAGGGCTTTAAAAGAAATGCCACAGTCGGACGTCTGGGCGACATCACATAAAAGGATTTAAAAGAAATGCCACAGTCGGACGTTTGGGCGACATCACATAAAGGGCTTAAAAGTAATACCGCAGTCGGACGTCTGGGCGACATCACAGACAGGGCTTTAAAAGAAATACCACAGTCGGATGTCTGGGCGACATCACAGACATGGATTTAAAAGAAATACCGCAGTCGGACGTCTGGGCGACATCACAGACAGGGCTTTAAAAGTAATATCGTAGTCGGACGTCTGGGCGACATCACAGACAGGGCTTTAAAAGAAATACCGCAGTCGGACGTCTGGGCGACATCACAAACAGGGCCTATAATAAGAGTAAAATAACAGGTCCGCCACCGTCGGACGTCTGAGCGACATCGCAGATAGGGCTTATAACAAAAGTAAATAACAGGTCCGCCACCGTCGGACGTCTGAGCGACATCGCAGGCAGGGCTTGTAATAATGTAAACAACAAATTAGTCCATCCACAAGAATAATCTTTTAACCGGATTTATCACACATAAATCCCACCGGAGTTTTATCACTGAGGCTGATACCTGACAAGATAAGATAATTATAGTACTCGAACAAAGTACAAGATAATTGAAAGATTGAGACTCTGCAGAGTTTGGAAGAACTGAACACAGCCAACGGATTTCCGTAGTCACAAAAGACTAGTTCCGTTTACGGTATTTCAGTAGAAACACATTTAACTAGTACACACCCATTTCACCTCACGTTGCCAGGAATCACCCTGGCCAACGTCCAAGAAAAACTTTGAGACGGGGAGGCCACAACCTCAAATAGCATGGGATCAAATTTCTATACGCGCGCTCTAAGGGGTGCCCCCCTCTCGGTCCCAACCGGAAACACCCATGCCCCCTGACCGGATGACGGGCTTTAATCCAGGGCCATGGAACCCTCATCCCGGCCTCTCCACTTGGTGTGTACCAGGAAAACGATTTGCAACTTACTATGCCATATTCCTTTCGGAAAACATGTGACAGTATAGGATGGAATGAATGGGAATGTGAATTGTGTCATGACGACACGGAAGTCAAATAATCTGGCATAAGACTGGCATGTCACAACACTGCCATCTTACCCATCCTCATACCAACACATGGCTTTGCAAATATGTATCCAACAACATAATGCTTTCCGAAACTTACTTTCCGATTATGTGCATGAGATATATCATGCAAAGTGATGTTCATAAACATGCCATGACTATACTAAAATGCAAACATGCAACAACACTCATCATATCAAGAGTTCAAACATGCTTGCCTGGTTCGGAGTAGTCGGAGTCTAACTGTGCGAAGTTTGCAGCTCCGTCACCTCCTCCGGTATCTACGGTATAAGAAAAATACGTACGCAACGTAAATACCGTGAGTGTACAGAAAAGTGTTCCAAATATTTTTCAAATAAATATGATAAAAAACTAGACAAAAATCTAAAGAGAACAGAAAAAGAATCACTCAAAAATTCCCTTCTGATAAAAAGTTATAAGTGTTTTAACCCAAGGACTCATCTGTAATGAAACAGAAAACTTCCAGGGGGTTCTGCGGAAAAGTACAGATAACGTTTCGTTTAAAAGAAATGGCTGCGAGGCTGACAGGCGGGCTCCACCTGTCGGGTTTGAAAGTTCAAACAGAGAAACAGAGCGCGACGGCGCCCGAGAGGTGCGGTGGTCGCCGGCGGCGATCCACGGCGAGGCAAGGTGATCGGGGTTTACCTCCGTGATCAGTGCACCGTTCCGCGTCTGTGGGTGGTGGTGGTGGTCGCCGGCGAGCACTGTGTCGACGGCGGCCCTAGCTCCAGCGGACGGCGGTTCGGCCAGTCGTGGATCTCGCCGGAGGGAGCTGCGGGGATCAAATAGGAGTGGGGGTTAGTCTCCTAGTTGCTCGAGAGGGTTGCTGACGGAGTTAGAGCACCGGAGACGGCCTCACCGGAGCGAATCGAGGTGGAGGCCGAGGCAGAACGGGGTGGCCGGAGTCGGGGAAGAAGGGCCCCTCGGGGCTCTCCCAGTGGCTGGGCGAGGTCTAGTGGGGTAGAGGAGGTGTGCCGCGGGCGAGAGCAGGCTCGGGGTGCTATAAATAGCCGCCCCGAGGCGGTTGCCGAGAACGGGGTTCTCCGGCGAGGTGATTATGGCGGTGTTGCGGTTGTACGGGACGTTCCAGAGGCTGAATGTCGTCGTAGGTGCTCCATTTTGGTGCTAACCACGTCGGGATTTGGGGGTTTAGGGGGAGCTTGACGGAACGGGGCGGCGCGGGCCCGTCGGCGGCAGGGAGCGCGCTCTGCGCGTGCCGCGCCACGGCGACGGTGCTGCATGCGTGCACTGGCAAGGAGGTGGCCACGCGGAGCCACCAGGACGCTTGGGCGGCGCCGAACGGCGTTGTGCCGCCGTTCTGCTTCCTGTCGGCCGCTACGGCGCTACGGCCGCCGCAAGACACGCCGGCGCAGGCGGGCCAGGGCGCCACCGATGCCAGGAAGGCGCCAAGAGCGCGTGTGAGGCTCCGGACAAGCAAGCCTGGCCGTGAGCTACGTGCCAAGCGCACTGTGAGCTCGTGACTGAAGTCACTGACGAAGATCGACACTGAATGTCTGAATTTAACTGAATATGACTAGAACAGTGCATGCAAGGTGTTCGACAGAATGATCCAGGCATGTAGGGATTTTTCCTTGAGCTGGTTTTTGGTGGAGGGGCCTCTCATTGCATCTATAGGCTTCCTGAATATTTGTGGAATTTTTGGAGAGGTGTAGATATGAATTTCACCAAATTTGGCAAATCTGGTCCAAACTTGCAGTGAGTGCAATTTGAAATATTCGAACAGGAGAAGAGTGGATCAAGATGGTTCTGGGTTGTGGGTTCAAAGGACTATCCAGGGGTGTTGATTTGAGGTCAAAAATCAAAAGCATTAGGGCACTTGCTTTGTAATCCACCTAGGTTCAAAAGAAAAGACAAAATTATTTTGGGAGGAGAAATAGTTGGAATAAAATCCAAAAATGGATTTTATTAGTTTGGACAGAATGTTAGGGTTGAACTATAGTGGGAGGAAAGGTTTTGGGAAAATTTCACCGTAGGAAGCATGGTGAAATTTTTGAAGGAATCAAAACCAAATAAAAGCCCAAAACTAGAAGGGTTTTTCATTTTAAATGAAACCAAATTCAAGAAAAGGATTTTTGAGAGGGCAAACTTAGAAGATGGTTTTTAGGAAGGGTTTAAATGACCTTCTTTCAAACCAAGCAAGGGTTCTTTCTGAAAATAAAATCACAAAAATTTTGGAGTGTCACACGATCGTCATCAGCAACGATCCTCTCATCGAGAGGGGGTCAATCTCCATCAACATCTTCGCCAACACCATCTCCTCTCAAACCCTAGTTCATCTCTTGTATCTGATCTTTGTCTCAAAACCTCAGATTGGTACCTATGGGTTGCTAGTAGTGTTGCTTACTCCTTGTAGTTGATGCTAGTTGGTTTATTTGGTGGAAGATCATATGTTCAGATCCTTAATGCTATTCAATACTCCTCTGACTTTGAACATGAATATGCTTTGTGAGTAGTTACATTTGTTCCTGAGGACATGGGAGAAGTCTTGTTATAAGTAATCATGTGAATTTGGCATTCGTTCAATATTTTGAGGAGATGTATGTTGTCTTTCATCTAGTGGTGTTATGTGAACATCGACTACATGACACTTCACCATGATTTGGTCCTAGGGGAAGGAATTGGGAAGTAATAAGTAGATGATGGGTTGCTAGAGTGACAGAAGCTTAAACCCTAGTTTATGCATTGCTTTGTAAGGGGCTGATTTGGATCCCTATGTTTCATGCTATGGTTAGATTTATCTTAATTCTTCTTTCATAGTTGCAGATGCTTGCGAGAGGGGTTAATCATAAGTGGGAGGCATGTCCAAGGAAGGACAGCACCCAAGCACCAGTCCACCCACATATCAAATTATCAAAGTATCAAATGTGAATCATATGAGCATGATGAAAACTAGCTTGATAGTAATTCCCATGTGTCCTCGAGAGCACTTTGATTAATATAAGAGTTTGTCCAGGCTTGTCCTTTGCTACAAAAAGGATTGGTCCACCTTGATGCACCTTAGTTACTCTTGTTACTTGTTACCCGTTACGAATTATCTTATCACGAAACTATCTGTTACCGATAATTTCAGTGCTTGTAGAGAATAACTTGTTGAAAACCGCTTGTCATTTCCTTCTGCTCCTCATTGGGTTCGACACTCTTACTTATTGAAAGTACTACGATAGATCCCCTATACTTGTGGGTCATTGTCGGTGTCAAAACCGGCGGATCTCGGGTAGGGGGCCCCGAACTGTGCGTCTAAGGCTAATGGTAACAGGAGGCGGGGGACACAATGTTTACCCAGGTTCGGGCCCTCTCTATGGAGGTAATACCCTACTTCCTGCTTGATTTATCTTGATGATATGAGTATTACAAGTGTTGATCTACCACAAGATCTTAATGGCTAAACCCTAGGAGCTAGCCTATTATTATGATTGTTCCTCTTCTATAGACTAAACCCTCCGGTTTATATAGACACCGGAGGGGGCTAGGGTTACACAAGGTCGGTTACAGAGAAGGGAACCTACATATCCGAATAGCCAAGCTTGCCTTCCACGCAAAGGAGAGTCCCATCCGAACATGGGACGAAGTCTTCTGTCTTGTATCTTCATAGCCCAACAGTCCGGCCTATGTATATAGTCCGGCTGTCCGAGGACCCCCTTAATCCAGGACTCCCTCAGTAGCCCTTGAACCAGGCTTCAATGATGATGACTCCGGTGCGCAAATTGTCTTCGGCATTGCAAGGCGGGTTCCTTCTCTGAATACTTCAAAGTATATCTTGAACACAAGAATCGTGTCCGCCTCTGCAAAACAAATTCCACATACCACCGTAGAGAGTATAATATTTTCACGAGTCCAATCCGCTGACAATTTTAGCAACACGACATTACGTCATCATTCGTCCATTATTTCGAATCATTTTTCCAGCCTACTACTCCATGTTTCGCGAGGCAGTTCTATTGGCACGTCTTGTCGAAGCAGAGATCGTGTCCCCTTATCACGGGATTCTCATCAATACGGGCATGGGTAACCCAGCCGTTCCATTGGTATGATTCCTTGGGAATAGGCATGTTTTAAGGCCTAAGAGGGGACGCTTGATATCCATCACCTCTATAAAAGGGCTAGGACCCGTCCGTTTTCTTCTACCCTAGTTCTTTCTTCTCACCTCGAGCTCCAACGCCCAAGCTTCAATCACTTTGCGCCTCCCAATCATGTCCGGATCCAGTCTTCAAGGCTGGTGGGTGGCTTCCTCTGTCACAAAGGAGGATATTGCAAAGCTTCGGGAAGCAAGATACCTGACCGCGGAAATCCCCCATAGGCTCCCTGCTCAAGGGCAGGTGATTCCTACTCCCAGATCCAATGAGAGAGTCGTATTCATCTCCCACTTCTCCGAGGACTAGGGTTCGCTCTTCATCCCTTTGTCCGAGGGCTCATGTTCTATTACAGGTTAGATTTTCATGATCTAGCTTTGGACTCCTTGTCGGTGTCAAAACCGGCGGATCTCGGGTAGGGGGTCCCGATCTGTGTGTCTTAGGCTGATGGTAACAGGAAGCAAGGGACACAATGTTTACCCAGGTTCGGGCCCTCTCGATGGAGGTAAAACCCTACTTCCTGCTTGATTAATATTGAAGATATGTGTAGTACAAGAGTAGATCTACCATGAGATCGTAGAGGCTAAACCCTAAGAGCTAGCCTATGATGGTATGATTGTAATTGTGATCGGGCTTCTAAGGACCATGCTCTCCGGTTTATATAGACACCGGAGAGCTAGGGTTTACATGGAGTCGGTTACAAGGAAGGAAATATAATATCCGGATCGCCAAGCTTGTCTTCCATGCAAAGGAGAGTCCCATCCGGACACGGGCCGAAGTCTCGAGTCTTGTATCTTGACGCTTCTATAGTCCGGATGATGTATATAGTCCGGCTGTCCGGATACCCCCTAATCCAGGACTCCCTCAGTAGCCCCTGAACCAGGCTTCAATGACGATGAGTCCGACGCGCAGTCTTGTTTTCGGCATTGCAAGGCGGGTTCCTCCTCCGAATAGTCCAATGTACCCATCATGACGAACAGTGCCCGACATGTCATCATTGTTGTACTTCTCGGCTTCAGTGTTTCAATATTGACCATTTCCACATGTCAAGCGAATGCGAGGAGTCGAGGTATTTTTGCATTGGCCACCCTCGGTCCTTCGGGCTAACAATCTATTTGAATAGATGGGGATTCCCAGATCCAAACCTCACTCTCCCTCCTCGAGCGAGCATCCAACAGAGCGCCCAGAAAAAACCATTCCAACATGGCCGGTCGTCGCAGCTCTTCTGCTCGCTCCCCTTGCCCCAAGCCGGGGGACTGGGGAGAGTGTTCAGTTTCTCATAGCCGTTTGATAAAGTTACAAACCCAAGGGCTCCTCCCACCGGTGTTCATGGTCCCTGTTCGAGCCGGAGTGGCCACCTATAACGGCGGAGAACAGGCGGAGAGATCACCCAATCCGTCTCCAGAGGAGCGAATATGCCTAATTCTGCATCTGTTAAGGGGCGTCGGGTTTCCTATTCATCCATGCCTTCGAGGGCTTCTGGAGTTCTACGGCCTCAAGTTGAACAATTTTACCCCAGCCTCCATACCGCATATAGCAGGGTATGTCGCCTTTGTGAGCTATTTCTAGGCTACGAGGCTCATTTTGGATTGTGGAAGAAGCTATTCTGCCTTGTCCCCCGCAACCAGGGAGAATCCCTATGTCAAGTGGGCGGGGCCGAAGTATGGCGTATCGCTGAGACCGGATACCTATCCGGTACTCCCAAGAAGGCACCAGATAACTGGGCTTCAGAGTGGTTTTATATTGATGACGCTCCCCTTCCGGATCCAGTCCAGACAGGACTCCCCAAGTTTAGTAACACCCCGCCGAGGGAACGTCTAAGCTGGCGCCCCCGAGGCCCCCAAGAAGAGGATTCCAGGGAAGTACATTTCCTGATGAGCAGGATAAAGTTACTGGCCAAATCCGGACTGACGATAGTCGAGGTCATGGCAATTTCCATAATGCGGGGAGTGCAACCGCTTCAATATCGAAGCAGTCCCATGTGGCACTACAACGGGACAGACGATGCCACCCGCTATGGCCGTAAGGGTCCGGACTCCCTCACCGCTCTGGCAAGGATACTGTCCGACATGTACAAAGGAGAAGAGGAAGACTTCCTCCATATCAAACCACGGGACGGATTCTCCATGTACAATCCCCCAAACTGGGTAAGTCGTCATTTATTTTCTCACTTCACTTACTGTGGCGTTCTTTGCTAAAGTTACCCACATCGACATTTTCGAGCAGGAACTAAGGAGGGCCATAGAAGGAATCTCCAGCCCTTCCCCGCAGCCAGAGGACCCCAAAAGGGCCCTGGATCCAGGACTCGAAGAAGACCCAGATGCGGCTGTGGAGCTTGTCGACGGGATATTTTATCGGGCGAGCCGTGACGGCGCCTCGGTGGCCATTACTGCTGATTATCCCGGACTGCTACCCTCGTCGTGCGTAAGCCAAGCCAAAGACTCGATCCTCCAAAGAGGACTCTTCCCTGATGTCACGCTTTATCCCTGAAGTGTCGTGTTTTTGCAGAAGCGACGTTCGGAACGCAGGGCCGAGCCCCTAGGGACCCATCAGCCACAGGCGTCCGGATTGGGTAGGCTCAAGAGGAAGGCGGTTAGGACCGACACATCCTTACAAAGGTAAGGAAACCACCTATCATGTAATTTGTTGTTATTTGAAGTATAATAGTGCCCTTTTACATCCTGGCAGGAAGAGGAGTATCCGGACTGTATCTGGAGATCGAGCCAACCACGCCTCCACCAGTCGGGCTCCAGAACCGACTTCGAGAGAGGAGGTGAATGTAGGGCCAATGCCGCATAATCCTCCGACAGAGGACGCAGATATGCTCTCTGCCACGAATTCCGAAGTAGAGAGCGCCATGAATCACCGGCGTCGACGAGCCGTGCTTCGCAACAACATCTTTTCCGAAGAGGCATTTAATGCTTTCAATTCGGGCGACGCATACATCCGAGCCGCTCAAAGCGGATTCGCCCGGGCAACAATCCAGTATACCAAAGACATACGGGTAAGAAAATTTGATGAGCATGTATAGCAGTAGCCCCTGAGACTTGAAACGGTTGAAACAACAGTTTTAAGTATCAATTTATGCGCAGGTTCTTGAAGATAAGAATGAGCAATTGTCTCGGGAGCTAGAGGAGTGCAAGACTCAACTCAGGGCCACGGTTGCCAAGCTAGAGGAATCCCAGAAGGCCTCCTCCGGTAACATTTATCTTGGGTGTACGAAAGTGTACGAAAATTCTGCAGATAACCCTGGAGTAAATCCGGAGGGCGGCAGGGATGACGAGTCGCATCTCCAGAGGCAACTAAAGGCCGGTGAGCACATTCTTACGCAAGTGAAGCATGATAAGAATACACTCCAAGATGCCAATGTTTGGCTGGACGTGGAATTGAAGGACGTCCGCGCGCAGCTGGCAGACTCCATGAAGGAGAACAGAAGGATTCACCGCGACATTTATCGTAAGTGCCTAAACGAACTGTAGCATAGTTCAGCGAGGAAGTATATTGAAAAAGTTGTGTTTGTAGGAATGCTGACAGGTCGCCCTGAGGAGGAGATGCCCGCATCTGCAGGTGATTTACTGCAGGACTTGTCACAACTGCACGAGCGAGCTCGACAGGTGATGTAGGGCATTGCGCAGTCTCTGTGGCCATCAAGCTCCCTGCCAAATGGCATGGGGGGGCTCGTGGACATGCTTCAAGGAGCACGACGGCGCTTCCATTTGTGGAAGATATCAGCCTGCCGGCAAGGTGCAAGAGAAGCATGGGCTATGGTGAACACGCGCTACACCAAGCTATACCCGGACCATATGGCCGAAGTTGGACCGGCCCGGCCAGATGGGCAAGAAATTCCCGTGAGTCTGGTATATGACCAGGTGGTGTTAGCCGCAAAGTATTCTCAACGGGATTGTAAGCTAGATAGCCTGTTGGATGGTATAGAGGATGAATATAATCAGTCCATATGACTATGTAATTCGATGGACATAAGTAGCCCCTAGCCGGATTAAAATCATTTGTCATGGCAGACCTTTTCTCTTCAGCCCCCGGATCCTAAAGTCCGGGGTGTGTCCAAATACCCGCTCGGTTATACAAAACTGGGGTATGCGTGGAAACCAGGCGTATGGGTCATAAGTGCTTGAACAGACAAGTACCCAACTAGTTATGTTATATTACATGGGTAGTAAGAAACATCTTCCTGGGAGAATAGTTCCGTTAAGGGTTCCTTTCCCTGGGTAAGCATGTATCAAGGCACATGTCTGAACTGCGAACCAAAGCACAGGAGACAAAACTTCTGGGGATTATTGTTATAATAAACGAAGACATCTTTTGTTCACCGACCGAATATTCTCTTAAGGAAACTAGCTTTCGCCTTCACCCAGTCTGAGGTACACATCCGGCTCAACTAACAGTAACAATCGCAGAGGTGATCCCCTTATGCCCTAGCCGAATTAACGGGAACATAGGACATAAACACAGGAGCCAAGCAACCCAGCTTGGCCATGTCTTAAGTCATATCGATGCATATAATGGTGAAGAAAAGGCACACATGGAAAAAGAAACGCATGTGTGATGGGCAAAAAGCCCTGAAAGTAATTTATATTTAGCTTCCGTATAGGAAGCCCCCAGGTAAAGCTTACACACATAGTGCAGCAAGAGTAATCCAGGAGTCTATACAGTATTAAATACTGTGTGTGAAAAGAAAAAGATCGAGAAACGAAAAGGGAGGGACCATAATTGAAAAAGGAGGGTTAAGGAGACGAACACTGAGTTCGGGGCTAGGCGTAGAATCTCCGAAGTCTGGCCGCGTTCCATGGGTTCGGCTCGAGTCTGTTAGCATTACGTAAGCGGTACGCTCCTCCGGTGAGAACTTTGTCAATGATGAAGGGGCCTTCCCACTTGGGTTTGAGCTTGTCCTTCTTATTCTCCGGTAAGCGTAGAACGAGTTTGCCAATATTGTAAGTTTTGGCCCACACTTCTCTGCTTTGGTATCGTCGAGCCTGTTGCAGATAGAATGCAGAACGGGCCTTAGCGACGTCGCGCTCCTCCTCCAGGGCATCCAAATTATCCTGCCGATCTAATTCGACTTCCTTCTCTTCGTACATGCGTATGCATGGTGAATCATGTATTATGTCGCAAGGTAGTACTGCTTCCGCACCGTACACCATAAAAATGGTGTATGTCCGGTGGTGCGATTCGGCGTGGTCCACAGCCCCCAGAGTACGGAGTCGAGCTCCTCGACCCAATGAGTATCCAACTCTGTCAAGGATCTCACTAGTCTGGGTTTGATGCTGCTCATGATGAGACCGTTTTCCCGTTCGACTTGGCCATTTGTTTGAGGATTGTAGACGGAAGCATAGTCCAGCTTAATGCCCATTTTGCCGCACCAAGCTTTCACCTCATTGGCCATGAAATTTGAGCCATTATCGGTGATGATGCTATGGGGGACATCATATCGGTGTACGACCCCGGATATAAAGTTTATTACTGGTCCGAATTCGGCCATTTTCACTAGTTTGGCTTCTATCCATTTGGTGAACTTGTCAACCATGACTGAGGGAGTCCCGGACTAGGGGGTGTCCGGATAGCCGGACTATCATCATCGGCGGAACTCCAAGACTATGAAGATACAAGATTGAAGACTTCGTCCCGTGTCCGGATGGGACTTTCCTTGGCGTGGAAAACATGCTTGGCGATACGGATATGTAGATCTCCTACCATTGTAACCGACTCTGTGTAACCCTAGCCCTCTCCGGTGTCTATATAAACCGGATGGCTTTAGTCCGTAGGACGAACAACAATCATACCATAGGCTAGCTTCTAGGGTTTAGCCTCCTTGATCTCGTGGTAGATATACTCTTGTAACACACATCATCAATATTAATGCAGGACGTAGGGTTTTACCTCCATCAAGAGGGCCCGAACCTGGGTAAAACATCGTGTCCCTCGTCTCCTGTTACCATCCGCCTAGACGCACAGTTCGGGCCCCCCTACACGAGATCCGCCAGTTTTGACACCGACAATGACCAATAAGTATTTTTTCTTGTGGCTTCCCCCTTTAAGGGGTCCGACCATATCCAGCCCCCAGACCGCGAAGGGCCAAGTTATGGGTATTTTTTGGAGAGCGGTAGGGGGCATATGACTCTGATTGGCAAAGAGCTGGCAACCGACGCAATGTTGGACAAGGTCCTGTGCGTTTGCTCGGGCTTTCGGCCAATAGAAACCTGTACGAAAGGCTTTGCTGACTAATGCTCGAGCCGCGGCGTGGTGCCCGCCCAGTCCGGCATGGATTTCAGCCAGGAGCTGCCGCCCTTCCTCTTCGGAGATGCACCTTTGGAGCACTCCGATGGCACTTTTCTTATAGAGTTCCCCTTCATGGACCTTGTAAGCTTTAGAACACCGAACGATGCAGCGTGCTTCATTTTGGTCTTCGGGGAGCTCCTGCCTATTTTGGTAGGCCAAGAAAGGCTCAGTTCACGAGGCGATCACAGCCATTATTTTGTGGGCTGACGATGTTATTTCGGTGGTGGAGCCTCCGATTATGTCTGATAGTTCAGAATCTGGGGATGTATTCGGATCCATGTTGGTATTGCCGGACTCCCCTTCCCATACCACGGATGGATTGAACAGCCTTTCCAGGAATATGTTAGGTGGGACAGGTTCGTGTTTAGCACCGATGCGGGCAAGGACATCTGCCGCTTGATTGTTTTCTCGAGCCACATGGTGGAATTCGAGCCCCTCGAACCGAGCTGACATTTTAAGGACGAAATTGCGATAGGCCACCATTTTCGGATCCTTGGCATCAAAGTCTCCATTTATTTGTGATATTGCGAGGTTTGAATCCCTGCGCACTTCTAGGCGTTGAATGCCTATAGAGACTACCATCCGAAGACCGTGCAACAGAGCCTCATATTCGGCTGCATTGTTGGAGTCTGTGTATAATATTTGGAGGACGTATTGGACCGTGCCTCCGGTGGGAGAGGTCAGGACTACGCTTGCTCCCAATCCGGCCAGCATTTGAGAGCCGTCAAAGTGCATGATCCAGTTAGAGTACGCACCGTACTATTTAGGGAGTTCGGCTTCCGTCCATTCAGCGACGAAGTTAGCTAATACTTACAACTTGATAGCCCGCCGAGGCTTGTATGTTATGTCAAACGGAAGGAGCTCGATGGCCCATTTGGCAATCCGGCCTGTGGCATCGCGGTTATTTATTACTCCCTCCATTCCTTGATATAAGGTGTATAGATTTTTGAGAAAAAGTCCGAAATATATGGTGTATCACATTGCACCACTCGTTTGGATAATTTTTTTAGGGATTTGATTACATTTCCTTATATAGGGAAAGCTTCTCTATTTTCTCATGTCAATTAGTCAGGTGAAATCTTGGCCAAAACTTGTGAAATTTTCCATCTATGTGCGTTCTTTAATTTCCGTGCCAAAAACTATACACTCTATATTTAGGAACGGAGGGAGTATATCGTTTAGTGGTACTTCGGAGGGCACCGTAATCGAACACTCTTGAAAGTAGTGTCGTAGCTTTCGGGATGACATGAAGACCGCGTATGCTATTTTTTGATAGTGTGGGTATCGGTATTTGCATGGGGTGAGGACCGTGGATACGTAGTAAACCAGCTTTTGTAGTGGGAATTTGTATCTGTCAACCTCTCGTTCGACGACGAGTACTGCGCTTACCACTTGATGTGTTGCAGCTATGTACAACAGCATAGGTTCGCCGATATTTGGCGCTGTTAGGACTGGATTATTGGCCAATAAGGTCTTTATTTCATCGAGTCCAGCCACGGCTGGATCCGTCCACACGAAGTGTTCGGTATGCCGAAGAAGGCAGTAAACAGGCAATGCCTTTTCTCCTAACATGGAGATAAAGCGGCTCAAAGCAGCCACACATCCATCTAGTTTCTGGATGTGTTTGAGGTCTGTTGGTATAGCCAACTGCGACAAAGCTTGGATTTTTGCCGGATTAGCTTCAATTCCTCTATTGGAAACGATGAAGCCCAGCAGTTTTCCAGAGGGGACGCCGAAAATGCATTTCTCCGGGTTCAGCTTGATGTCGTATGTTCGTAGGTTGTCGAACGTAAGCCTCAAGTCATCTATTAGGGTTTCGACGTGTCTTGTTTTTATTACTACGTTGTCCATGTATGCCTCCACTGTTTTGCCGATTTGCTTTTCCAGGCATGTTTGAATCATGCGTTGATAGGTTGCTCTGGCATTCTTAAGCCCGAAAGGCATAGTGTTGAAGCAGAAAGGGCCAAATGGCGTTATGAAAGCTGTTGCAGCTTGGTCGGGCTCTGCCATCTTTATTTGATGGTGTCCAGAGTATGTGTCGAGAAAACACAGCGAGTCGTGTCCTGCTGTGGCATTTATGATTTGATCGATGCGAGGGGGGGGGAAGGGATCCTTAGGGCAAGCCTTGTTAAGGCCTTTGAAGTCGACGCACATGCGCCATGATTTGTCCTTCTTTGGTACCATCACCAACTTCGCCAGCCAATCCGGATGTTTGATATCTCTGATGAATCCGGCCTCAAGTAGCTTGGCTAGCTCTTCCCCCATGGCTTGCCGTTTGGGCTCTGAAAATCGCCTTAGGGTCTGTTTAATAGGTTTGTATCCCTTCAGTATGTTAAGGCTGTGTTCGGCCAATTCGCATTGGATGCCCGGCATGTCCGATGGGTGCTAGGCAAAGATATTCCAATTCTCGCATAAGAAGTCATGCAGTGCGGCGTCCATAGCGGGGTTCAACTGTGTCCCGATAAAAGCTGTCTTCGTGGGGGCCGTTGGGTGGACTTGGAATTTGACTATCTCATCTGCGGGTTTAAATGAGGTGGACTTGGGTCGCTTGTGGAGTATCATGTCATCCCTGTCCACGGTGGCGCGTAGCGTTGATAATTCTTCTGCCGCTAGGGCTTCGGATAGTGCTTCCAAGGCTAGTGCTGCGGTTTTGTTTTCGGCGTGGAGTGCGACATCCGGATCACTAGCTAGAGTGATGATTCCATTGGGTCCGGGCATTTTATGCTTCATATACCCGTAATGGGGTATGGCTTGAAAGCTTGCAAATGCGTCCCGCACTAGAAGGGCGTGGTATCCGCTGTTGAAAGGAGCCACTTGGAAGGTGATTTCTTCGGACCTGTAATTCTATGGGGTGCCGAATACCACATTGAGTGTGATTTTTCCCGCACACCGTGCCTCCTGACTAGGGATAATTCCCCTGAAGGTTGTGCCGCTTTATTCAATGCGGCTTTTGTCAATCTCCGTCTTCTTGAGAGGTTTAATCTGCTTCCGCCGTCCATGAGTACTTTAGTGAGCCGAAAGCCATCCACTATTGGGCTGAGGACCAGAGCGGCCGGCGCCCGGACGGACTGGAATTGGGGTTCGTCACTGGCATTGAAGGTTATAGCAGTGTCGTTCCACGGATTTAGTTTTGCCACATGGCAAATTTCAGCGGAGCTTCGATGCGGTCGCTTGCGCCTATTGTTTGAGGCGAAGGTCTCGAAGACTGTTAGTACCGTATTGTGTTCCTTGGCGGGATGTGGTTCTGCTTTATAGCTCTCGAGGAGATCCTCGCCACTCTTAGCTACCTGCCGGAGTATCCAACATGCTCTAAGGCTATGGGTCGGCGTTGCATCCGGCGTGCTGTGAAGCTTACATGGCTTGTTGAGCCATTCTTCCAATACGGTTCCACACCCTGGGGCGGGTTTTGGTTTCTTGGGAATTGAGTTGGTCGACTTACGAGAGTTCGGCCGTTTAGTTCGGACAAAGGTTCTGGTGAGGGCCGTACTATCCCAAAATTCTGTTTGGGTTTTCCAGGCACTTTCCATCGCATAGTACTTCTGTACTATGGTTGCCAAGTCCGTAAAGCGCACTATGTCACGGTGACTTATAGCATTAAGGAGTCCTTTGTTCATGCAGTTTCTGCAGAAAAGAGAGACTACGTCCTCCTTGTGGCAGTCCTTGACCTTATTAAGAGCAAGGAGAAATCTGGCCCAGTAATGGTGTACCGTCTCCTGGGGCTCCTGCCTAATATGGGAGAGACGGTTTAAGTCCGAGCGGGCGTCGTTGGCTGAATCCGGATTCTGATTCGATCTGACGCCCGGGGGCACGGGAAGTACCGAGCCTGACAGTTCAGGATCTGGAGTATTACCTAATCCCTTCGGCCCAACGCCCGATTCTATGTCCGGGACCTGGATCATGTCTTCCTTTGGGTGGGTGTTCGGCTCACTGAGTTTGGTGATTCGGACATAATTCGTCCTCAAAGTTGAGGGGCAACCCACGTGTGGTTCCTCCACTACCGCTATCTCATGGGTGGCCAGCGGGGATCTAGTGTCACTTTGGTCGGGTTTAAGCCCAATCCGGTCATAGTCCGTAGCGACTCCCAAAGCGGCGATGCGATCCAAGAGCTCGCTAAGAGAGGAGAGCTCTATTAGATCCATCTATTCGGCAAGCTCCGAATCGATGCAAAGGTTATGCATGATGACCCGAGAGGCCATCGTCGGTGCGATAGCCGATGGGGCGGTCATAATGAAGCCGCCAAGACGGAGAGTCTGGCCTACAGCCAGCACTTCCCCAGAGGTGATGTCAACCTTGACAACGAGACGAGCCATCGAGCCTTTGCAGCGACGACACAGAGGAACTCTCAATGAAAGCACCAATGTCGGTGTCAAAACCGGCGGATCTCGGGTAGGGGGTCCCGATCTGTGTGTCTTAGGCTGATGGTAACAGGAAGCAAGGGACACAATGTTTACCCAGGTTCGGGCCCTCTCGATGGAGGTAAAACCCTACTTCCCACTTGATTAATATTGAAGATATGTGTAGTACAAGAGTAGATCTACCACGAGATCATAGAGGCTAAACCCTAAGAGCTAGCCTATGATGGTATGATTGTAATTGTGATCGGGCTTCTAAGGACCATGCTCTCCGGTTTATATAGACACCGGAGAGCTAGGGTTTACATGGAGTCGGTTACAAGGAAGGAAATATAATATCTGGATCGCCAAGCTTGTCTTCCATGCAAAGGAGAGTCCCATCCGGACACGGGCCGATGTCTTGAGTCTTGTATCTTGACGCTTCTATAGTCCTAACGATGTATATAGTCCGGCTGTCCGGATACCCCCTAATCCAGGACTCCCTCACTCCTTCCTTCACATCTCGTCATTCATTATTGTGTGTGAGGGTTTCCTCCGTATTTCTCCACACTTCGGCTTGTGGCTCAAGACCTTTAATGTGAAGCCGAAGATAGTCGACGGGAGGCACATGGAGTGCGGAGGCGCTATAATAAGCAAATTTACCAACATATCTTGGCCAAAGGGTTCCTTCTCGGAAACTTTTAACCACTGGCAACGGGAGTGGTTTTATATCACATAACCCCATGGTAAAAAGTGGTCAGCTACACCTGCCTTCTGATCTGGTCCTCCGCCACAGCTTGTATCATGGATCAACAAGGGGCTGGACTAGGGATCACTTGATGAAGTGTAGACCTTGCAAAGCCGCATTTGGGATCTTATCGAGAAGGACATTGGCCTCGTCCAAGTAATCCAAGTAATGCTAGTCCGTCAGGTCCTACCATGCCAGCGATGACCTCTCCGTATGTGGGAGTTCAATCCAGAAGGACCGCGAACCATTCAACACTTCTTCGGCACGACGCTCGAAGGGATGTATAAACTATTCTTTGGATCATGAAAAAAGTGTCCAGACACAATGGAGGACGCAGGCCTTGACTGCAACCATCCAAATAACTCGGTAAGAACTCAACTACCAAACACATTTCCGTCATGTTCCTTATAACAATATTCTGAAAAAAAACATACTCGGCTAGGGCTGGATAAAGAAGGTGGAGAGGATCAGGTATATGGCCCCTCTTCCTGAAGATTCAACGGATCTAGTGTTAACCAGGATGCTAGCTCGAGCACCTTATAAAGTTTCATCGGGGGAAGACAAGGAGAGGAGTGAGAAGAAGAGGACCGCCTCCAAAGATTTGGAGGCAGAAACTTCCAAGCGAGGGGAGAAATCCCTGTCAGGGGTGAGGGAGTCCTGGATAAGGGGGTATCCGGACAGCCAGACTATGTACTTTGGCCGGACTGTTGGACTATGAAGATACAAGATTGAAGACTTCGTCCCGTGTTCGGATGGGACTCTCCTTGGCGTGGAAGGCAAGCTTGGCGATCCTGATTATAGATCTCCTTCTCTATAACTGACTCTGTGTAACCCTAGCCCCCTTCGATGTCTATATAAACCGGAGGGTTTAGTCCGTAGGACTCAACAACAATGATAACAATCATACCATAGGCTAGCTTCTAGGGTTTAGCCTCTGTGATCTCGTGGTGGATCAACTCTTGTAATACTCATATCATCAAGATCAATCAAGCAAGAAGTAGGGTATTACCTCCATCGAGAGGGCCCGAACCTGGGTAAACATTGTGTCTCCAGCCTCCTGTTACCATTAGCCTTAGACGCATAGTTCGGGACCCCCTACCCGAGATCCGCCAGTTTTGACACCGACATTGGTGCTTTCATTGAGAGTTCCTCTGTGTCGTTGCTGTAAGGCTGGATGGCTTCTCCAACCTTCAACAACTCCGTCTAGGGTGAGATTTTTCTCCCCGGACAGATTTTTGTGTTCGGCGGCTTCGCACTGCGGGCCAACTCGCTTGGCCATCTAGAGCAGATCGACATCTACGCCCCTGGCCGTCAGGTCGGGTTCGGGAACCTAAACTACACTGCCGATATCTGCGGAGACTTGATCTTCGACGGATTCGAGCCCATGTCAGGAGCACTGAACGATCGCCACGCACATGACTTAGATCTGCCGTCGGACAGTATTCGGAATATCACGCCTGCTAAGACTCCGGACTTCGGTCCGGAGCAAATTGTGCCTCCCACGGCCGGGCGGATGGACACAGCCCCAGAAGCCGCACACCCATAGGCGTTAGGGCCAAACGCAGACTCCTCTCCCAGGGAAATCTGTATCTCCTGACCCCCGGACCAGTGTCCGGGCGTGGGCTCCGAACTGCGTGCATCCGGACCCATCGAGTCCGATTGGGCTCCAATAATCGAATTCACCACCACGGATATCTTTCAGCACTCCCCCTTCGGCGATGTGCTAAATTCGTTAAAATCTCTCTCTTTATCAGGAGATTCTTGGTCGGACTATACCCGGCCCGTGTGGGACATGGATGACGAAAATTGCCACCCACCCACCACCCGATTTATAGCCTCTGTCGATGGCCTAACAGACATGCTTGACTTCGACTCCTACAACATCGACGGTATGGATGTCGATGCAGGGGACGATCTGGAACCACCGCCCACGGGGCGCTAGACTGCCACTTCATCATATGACGTCTATATGGTGGACACGCCTAAAGAAGACAATGGTGACAAAAAGTACACAACGGAGGATAAAGCCCCCGGACAAAAGCAAAAACGACGGTGCAAGCGCCGCTCTAAGTCCAGTCACCGTAAAAATAGCGATAACAGCACAAAAAAGGATGACACTCCGGTCGACTCCGAAGGCAACAACGACCATAGGGACCCAGCAATGGAGCAGGATAACCCACGACATGCCGAACACAGCCCAGAGCAGACGCCCGATCACAGCGATCCAGAGGGCCGAACTCATCACACTACCTCCAAAGAGGAGGACAGCCCGGTTGACGATGCATTCATCATCCCGGAAAAACGCTTGGAACAGGATAATCTCCGCAAAAAGCTCCTGGCCACGGCGAGGAGCCTAAAGAAGCAGAAGCAAAGTCCTAAAATCGCACAGGATATGCTCAACCGAAGATGGAACAAGGTGCTGGACACCGAAGGAAAATGTGGCAACGATCGCCACACAAAGAGCTACCCAAAGTGCAAACTGCTACGCGAATTCGACGACGAAGCCGCATCGCCCATTCCGCCAAAGAACAACACAGCCACTCGGCCGGACCAACCATCTCATGGCCGCGATAGAGTAGCCACCGATACCGCACACGATTTACTTGAGCTCCTAGACAAAAAAGACAGTGCGGCCAGATCCATCTACAGGTCCAGATGACGTGCTCCGACGCGGGATTATGGTCACCACAATGATCATACTGATCGAATACCAGTCTAGAATCAACACCGGGAGCAACAACATCCGACAGCATGCCGTGACATGGCCAGATATAGAGGGCCTACGCACCCCCTGTGCTTCATCGATGAGGTGCTGGATCATGAATTTCCATAGGGATTCAAACCCGTGAATATAGAGCCATCTGACGGAACGATGGACCCTGGGGTCTGGATTGAAGATTTTATCCTTCACATACACATGGCTCGTGGGGATGAACTCCACGCCATTAAATACCTTCCCCTCAAGTTGAAAGGACCAGCTTGGCACTGGCTGAAGAGCCTCCCAGAAAACTCAGTTGGACATTGGGAGGAACTTGAGGATGCTTTCAGGGCCAACTTTCAAGGAACCTATGTCCAACCTCCGGATGCAGACGATTTAAGTCACATAATACACAAGCGTGGAGATTCAGCCTGCAAGCTTTGGAACATATTCCTCACTAAGAAGAATCAAATTGTCGACTGTCCGGATGCCAAAGCCTTAGCGGCCTTTAAACATAGTATCCGAAACGAGTGGCTCACCAGATACCTCGGCCACGAAAAGCCAAGGATGATGGCAGCCTTAACAAGCCTTATGACCCACTTTTGTGCGGGTGAAGATAGCTGGTTGGCCCGTAGAGGCACCAGTGACTCGAGCACATCTAAAATTCGAGATGACAACGGGAAGCCACGACGCACTAAGCAAAAACGGGAATACCGATAGTCCGGACAACACGGCGGTTAATGCCGGATTCAGGGGCTCTCGACCCGGTCAAGGAAAGAAGCCATTCAAGGGAAACAAAGAGGGACCGTCCGGCCTGAATAAAGTCCTGGATAGATTGTGCTAAATCCATGGCACTTCCGGTAAACCTGCAAATCATACCCACAGAGAATATTGGTTCTTCAAGCAGGCCGACAAGTTAAATGCCGAACACAAGGGAAGGGAAACACCAAGCGAAGACAAGGATGAGCCTCGCCAGCCGAACACCAGGGCCCAGAAAAATTCCCACCAGAAGTCAAAAAGGTAAACATGGTACACGCAACTCACGAATAGTTTGTCGCCCCCAAATTCAATCCCTGGGCGGCCTATCCGATCACTTTTGATCGCAGGGACTACCCGGCCAATATCCGGCACGGAGGATCGGCTGCCTTGGTGCTCGACCCAATAATTGATGGATACCATCTCACTCAAGTCCTAATGGACGGCGGTAGTGGTCTTAATCTGATATATCAAGACACCATCCGCAAGATGGGGATAGACTACCAGAATAAGCCAAAATAGCGCCATCTTCAATGGAGTGATTCCAGGTGTTGTGGCCCACTGCTGGGGCTCCCTCTTATTAGAAGCGACATTCGGTTCTCCCGACAACTTCAGAAGCGAGGAACTACTCTTCAACATCGCCCCCTTCAGCAGCGATTATCATGCATTACTTGGAAGAACGACCTTCGCTTGCTTTAACGCAATACCAAACTACGCCTGCCTCAAACTTAAGATGCCCGACCCACTTGGTGTCATAACGGTTAGTGGAGGCACAGAGCAGTATGCGGCAGCTCCTACTGCTGGACTCTAGGCGGCCTCTCCCACCAGAACGCATGATCGGTCGTTCTGACCACGGACACAGGTAGACGAGTCCGGTGCACCACCATCAACAACAGCCCGGATAAACCCTGGCTAGGTGATATACATATATCCCCATAAATGGTACTAGGGGTTGTCAACATATAACAAAGCCCACAATTCAGCTTGCCTCATTAATAGGCAAATATCTCGTATCTCGAACACCCATCAAGAATAACTAACTTTTGGCACGTTTACTCTTTCTTCATGAGTTTTTGTTTTTACAGACATTTTTCACGCGACACCCTTCTAGGATACGGCACAACGGAGACAAAGGCGCAAACGTGTAGCAGGGCCCCGCTCAAAGGTTTCTCTTTAGATTAAGCCCCTATGTAAACCTTCTTTACTGTCTTTTGTTGCTTGACATCCCATGGGTATTTCATACACCCATAAGGGACACTGGTGTTATAGGCTTTTCACCACGACAGATCACTGCACGTACCTGGAATCACAGGGTTAAGGGCGTTATTCAGCCCAGTATATGTTATAAAGTCCGAATACCTTTGGGAGTGTTTGGCGTCGTGAGTTTGGCCTTATATGCATCAGCTCCGAATCATGTCTTTGGTCAAATGTTGGGTTAGCCCGGCTCCTGGGTTTGCTGCCTTACGTTCCGTTCTATCCACTAAGGTGGCCAAAGGAGAACTATTGCAATTGTGCCCTGGTTATCCCGGATGAGCACCTTAGTAGAGAAAGCCGAAAACCGACAGTCATGATACATCGAGAGACTTGTCAACAATTCAAGGACTCATCGGAATCTATAGGATTCCTCCGCATTAACGAAGGACCGGTTTGCCGGTCAAGTACGCGCACCGTATCCGGATGCACGTGGAAGTACCAGGGGCTACATAGTAGCCCCACCTTTCAAACTCCTATGGCTAAGTGAAAAGTGTTACAACTATATAGTCCGGTTGCCTAGTTCGACGTGCGATCACCTCCCTAATGGACCAAGACGTTGGATCAAGTGTGTTCACGCATATTTTCTCGAACACCCCCGCATTATATGCGTGGGGGCTGAAGCCAACGACTGCTAACTTTCACGTTGTATGCATACATAAGCAGCCACACATGAGACATTATAACACTTTCAGGCAAAAGTATAAAAAACAGCCTCTATAATCAAAACACATAATTGTTTACAATTAATAGCCTTGT
The DNA here is from genome assembly GCF_018294505.1 of Triticum aestivum. Classification (NCBI taxonomy): domain Eukaryota; kingdom Viridiplantae; phylum Streptophyta; class Magnoliopsida; order Poales; family Poaceae; genus Triticum; species Triticum aestivum. Next base: position 128,768,617 of record NC_057798.1, read on the forward strand.
CACTCGAACATGACATTCTTCGAGCACTGAGCCCCTATTCTACGGGCACCTTATATGACCTGCTCAAAATATTGCTCGGCTGGGTCTTGGCTTCCCGCCGGACCACGGGTTGCAATGCTGATGGCCTCCATATCCGACCAATATGTCTTCACACAGGCAAGAGCCATCCGCACACCCTCTATGCATGCTGACCTCTTTACGGCATCGATTTGCAATCTGGTGCCAAACAATTGTTGCACCAAACCAAAGTAGTTGTCCGGCTTCGGTACCCTCGGCCAAGATGGTCTATTACATACCTCATTGCAAGGCCGGACAACCTATGGAGCTCGGCTATAGCGGCCATCTTCTCACTCAATGGCAATGAGCGCGTTGGAGCGCTAAATTGTGACTAGAATAGCCTCTCCATTTTGTTATCTTTATGATCCTTGAATAACTTGGTCGCATCATCCGCACTCTTCGCCAAGTCCGCATACTCATCTGCAGCGCTCCATAGCTTATCCAATGGAGCATACTTTGGATCTAAAAACTTCATCCGCAGCAAATAAGGATTTCCAGCCGCGATTTCTCCGGCTTGTCAAAGTTCCTCCCACGCGTCTCTAATTTCAGAGCGCATCTCCTTAGCCGAATCCAGCGCCTTCTTCAGGTCAGCCGCCTTTGCCTGGTTATCCTTCTCGAGAAGCTCATATCGTCCGGCGGCGTCCCTCAACTCCACAGCCATCTCGGCTACCTTTTCTTCGCTTCGGAGATGAGCGGCCTATTCGGCTTTCAAGTCTTCGGCTGCCTTTAGAGCAGCCGCATTGATAACCTGGGCTTGTTCCTTGGCTAGGGCAAGCTCCGTCCTCAGGGCCTCAATGGCAGCAGCTCCGCCTGCAGCCACATCACATCATATTAATATTACAACCTTCTTACAATTTCCTAAAGCAAATGTGGATATAAGAGCGCATACTTTGCGACTCCTCGAATTGCTTGTTTACAAGCGTGACATCGGCCTCCACCACGTCAATCTGCCGCCTCAATTTGGCGCACTCAGCAGTCTGGTCTATCGCCGGACCCTTAGCAACCTGCACATCAATAAAAGTGCGATGATTACCTGGGAGTGTGATCCTCCGTTTGCCGCCATGGGCTGGCATCCACAGTCTGAGGGGCTACTATCTATACAGAGCGCATGTATCGCGTGCGGTGCAATCAAAAACTGCGTATTTTGTGGCTTACCTCAAAGCTTTTGAGCAACCTCCTAAAAGCTTCATTTAACCCGCTTGTGGCGGAGGAAATTTTCTCCAACACCGTACCCATTAGTGTACGGTGATCCTCCAAGAGAGCAGCTAACTCCATGAGGCCCGTCAGTATGTTCGGCCAGACACCGGACTCTCCCAGACCCTTTTCATTATCCGCCACAGGAGCCGAACGCGCTGGGCTCGGGGCAGCCGAAGTGTTAGCTTCCTACCCCATTGGATCTGGACTCCTCCGTGACGATACCTCAGGGTTGCCTTCCCCACGGGGTGGAGAGGTAGGTGGGGTTTCACTCTCCATCATCTTCGGAACAAGATCCCCCGAGGACGAACCCTGTTGAGATGAACTGCTGGCCAGACTGCAAAAAATAGGTCCCGGTTATTACTCTCAGAGGAAAAAGCAATAAGCTTCTTGTTTCTTAAACTTACAGCTCGGTGGAGGGCTGGCCCGTTAGAGGGCACTGTGCGCTAAGAACGCCCTTTGGGGCATGGCCCTTTGGTGAAGTTTTCTTCCCTTGTTTAGGCGCCCCCGTTTCCAAGTCTTCGGAAGCGGCCCTCTTCTTCCCGCGGGGGGAGGAAACCTCAGATTCACCTCCCCAACTCTCCTCCTCCGTGGAGATATTAATTCCCCCGATTCGGATGCACAATGTGTGAGGCTCACCCTTGGCTTCTCCACTCTTCCCTTCATCTTTCTCCGATGGCACTTGTCTTAGCGCCCGCTCAAGCATCCTGGCTATCGCTGGACCGGGCAGGCCTTCGAGAAGCGGGGTCGGACACCTGATCCTCTCTGCCTTACTAAGCCAGTCCTAGTTGCGGACAGTATTCAGAACAATGCTATGACAAATATAAGAAAAGTGTTCGGTTATAGGGTTACTTACTTGGGTATCTCGGCGATTGCAGCTCAGGCCCGCATCCTCGCTGGTGTCCGGACACTTTATTCATGGTTTGAAGAACAACTTATACATTCCTTCAGGTGTCATGCCAAGGAAGTGCTGAACGGTTCGCGGACCTTCTGGATTGAACTCCCACATCCAGAGAGGTCGAAGTTTGCACCGCAGGGCCCACCGAACTAGCATTACCTGGATTATTTTGACAAGACTAATGTCCCTCCCGAGAAGCTCCCGAATGCGGGTCTCACTACAAAAAAAGACACATCCGTGACATTTTGGGCCGAACGAAATTTTTTCCTGTCATACATATGACACTTCTATGACGATAATTGTGACAAAACCCGGTATGATCATAGATGTGGTGGGCTCCTACTTCTATGACAAAAAATCATGACAGAAAATGGGCTTTTTGTCCTGGGCGGGCCGGAGACGCAACTGCATGACATTCTTTGGGCCGTTCATGATGGAAAAAACCGTGGTAGAAGCAAGGGGGAGGAAAATTTCGGGGAGTTGCCGGTTACGGTGGGAGGTCGGGGACGGAGCCATGCGCGTTTCTCTCGTACGTACGCGCGTGTGTGCGAGGCGTTGGCTCTAACTGAAGCCGAGCGAGGCGTTGGGCTCTAACTGAACCCGAGCGATTGCACTGTAGGCTACGCGTTACTGAACCCGAGCGATCGATCGATGGCTGTTAACTGAGCCCGATGGAGCGATTCCTTCACTACTGCTGCTAACTAAAGTCGATCGATGCTGCCTCTGGGATGCACATTGAGTGTTGCGGGGGGGGGGGGGGGGTTGGATGAACAGTGAGCGGTGGCGTTGCCTCTGGATGAACAGGAACCCGTGGTGTGGAGGGCTGGATGAACAGTAGACGGTGGAGGGGTGGCCGTGGAGGGGTGGTTGAACAGGACCCCGTGGTGTGGAGGGCTGGATGAACAGTAGACGATGGAGGGGTGCCCGTGGAGGGGTGGTTGAACAGTAGCCGGTGGAGTAGCGCGCGGTGGAGGCTGGATGAACAGGAGCCCATGGAGGCTGGAGGAGGTCGACGGTAGCCGTGGAGGCTGGAGGAGGTCGACGGTGGAGATGAACAGTATCCCGTGGAGTCCCGTTTTGCGGTATGCCACACCCCTCCCCCCCCCCCGTTTCGACCGTAGCGCTCCAACACAAGTCCGTTTTGTCCGTTTTGCGGTACGCCACACCCCTCCCGATGAACAGGACCACCTTTCGACTGTAGCGCTCCAACACAAGTCTGTTTCGTCCGTTTTGCAGTATGCCACACCCCTCCCGATCAACAAGACCCCCATTTCGACCGTAGGAGGTCCGTTTCATCCGTTTTGCGGTACGCCACACCCCTCCCGATCAACAAGACCCCGTTTCGACCGTAGGAGGTCTGTTTCCTCCGTTCTGTGGTACGCCAGGCCTCATTTCCATCGCCTGTTCCGTCCAAGCCGGTTGGCTCCCACGCGTTCCATTGCCTCCCGATGAACACGGCGCATTCCGTTGCCTTCCCATGAACACGACACATTCCGTTGCCTCCCCATGAACATGACGCATTCTGTTGCCTCCCCATGAACACGATGCATTCCGTTGCCTCCCCATGAACACGAGCCCTCGCCGTACGTATGCGCGACTAGGCGTTCGAGACCCCGCCCGTATGTACACATACGTGGCCGTATTTTTCTTTCTTGCACCCTGGCCGCTATACGTACGTGTACATGCTACGTGCGCGCCTCTACTACGACATGTACGCGCCTCTACTACGACACGTGCGCGCCTCTACATCGACCAGTATATATGTACGTACAAGTTCGCGACCAGAATGACAACGCTACGTATGCTTCGACTAGCTGGGTCCCGACTGTCAGGCAATTCCTTGCGTGCAAAAATGTAGCTGGTGGGTCCCAGAAGTCAGAGGGGCGAATCATTTTTTTTGCCCGGACGCACTTCCGTTGCGTGCGAAGATGTAACTGGTGGGTCCCAGCAGTGAGGGGGGCGAATCATTTTTTTCCCAGACGCACTTCCTTGTGTGCGAAGATGTAGCTGCTGGGTCCCAGCAGTCAGGGGGGTAAATCGTTTTTTTTCCCAGACGCACTTCCTTGCGTGTGAAGGTGTAGCTGGTGGGTCCCAGCAGTCAGGGGGGAAACGTTTTTTTTGCTAAATATGGTGGCCCATCCGGTGGGTCCCCGCTGTCAGGTGGAGGAATAATTATTTTGCGTGTAATAAGGAGGCACTTCCTTGCTGCGGCCGTGGACCCAACTGTCAGCCTCTCCATGTACAGTCCACGTCCGATGGAAGCTGTTCCTTGACCATGTTGACCATGCCGCGCCGAGAGCACCAGGGCGGTGGACGACGGCGAGGCCTAGGAAGGGGAGGACGTGGAGCCGGGGAAGACGCGACAGTGGATGCCCAAGCGTAGAGGAGTACGAGGGTTCACTGGTTCGCTGCGGTGTGAGGCTGCCGTCGCCTCAGAATAACAGGGGGTGTGGGTGAGTAGAGGGATGGCCTGGCCAGCGGTGGGAGTAGTAGGAGGCGGTGATGCCTCCGCCGCATCGCAGCCGGCCACGGGAGGCAGGAGCACGAGGCACGACCGGCGCTGGTTTGGGCGGCTGGAGCAAGAAGACCAGAGGTTGAAGAAGCACTACGGCCGTTGCATATTGACTAAGTTGACAAAGCCCTCCGTCCCCGTCAACTTAGTAGGCCCACAAGTCAGCCTGCCACTATACTGGATCCCAGCTAACAGGGGGAGTATTCATTTTTTTGTGCGTAATAAGGAGGCACTTCCTTGCGTACGAAGATATAACTGGTGGGTCCGAACTGTCAGAGGCGGCCGCGGGGAGGAGGGAGCAGGCAGACCCGCTGGCGCTTGTTTGAGCGGCTGGAGCAGGAAGAGCAGAGATTGAAGAAGCACGATGGCCGTTCGATGGCCATCCAACAGTCACTGCTTGTGCGCCAACCTTTTTTTAGGGAAGTCTCAAATCTATGGAAAACAGCATACAACCTATCTGCCATTATTTTTAATAATTTACAGCCCATTTGCTAATTCTTAAGGTTTTTTTTGAGCCCATATTCTTTTTGTTAGCATTACAGCCCATATTGTGGCCACAGTTAAAAACTTATATGAAATTTTGCATATTTCGGTGCAGTCCGAACTGTTTTTAATCGCGAAATTTCGACTCACATTCAAACTGATTTTAAAAATAAATGTATATCAATATAAAATCCAACAAATTCTCCATGCATAAAAATTAATGTAATTTAAAATCTCGAAATGAAAAAAAAGATATTTGAAACTAACTGCCGGTTTGATGTGTTTTAAAAATGTACAGCCCATTTCTCATTACTGATGGGCCATTTTCTCGGCCAGCCGAATGAAAGCTCTCCCCATTTTGAAAGATTTGCAGCCCAACAGGCCTGACAAAAGCGACTTACTTGGCAAATCACAAAAAACTGGGCTATGGCCGTGGACCCAGCTGTCAGCCTCTACACATACAGTACTCTCCCGATGGAATGTCGTTGACCACATTGACCGTGCCGCGCCGAGAGCACCAAGGCGGTGGACGACGGCGAGGCCTAGGAAGGGGACGACGCGGAGCCGGGGAAGACGCGGCAGTGGATGCCCACGCGGAGAGGAGTACCAGGGTTCACTGGTTCGGCTGCGGTGTGAGGCTGCCGTCGCCGCAGGGCCTGGCTAGCGGTGGGAGTAGGGGGAGATGAGGCCTCAACGGCAGCACAGCCGGCCACTGGAGGCAGGAGCAGGCGGTCTCCCTGGTGCTGGTTTGGGCGGCTGGTGCAGGAAGAGCAGCGATTGAAGAAGCAGCAGGACCGTTTGATTCAAATCCAATGGTTACTGGTGCTAGAATCGTTTGTTGACTAAGTTGACAAGCCCTGCGTACGCGTCAACGTAGTAGGCCCACAGGTCAGCCTCCCAACCGATGCGCCCCAGATGTCAGTGGGAGGAATCATTTCTTTTCGTGTAATAAGGAGGCAGTTGATTGCGTGCGGCCAGGCCAGCGGAGGGAGTAGGGTGGGCCGGGGAAGCCTGCGCGGCATCACAGCGGGCCACAAGAGGAGGGAGCAGGCAGTCCCGCCGGCGCTAGTTTAGGCGGCTGGAGTAGGAAGATCAGAGATTGAAGAAGCACGGCGGCTAGAATCGTGTGTTCACTAACAAAGCCTTGCGTAAACAAGTCAACCTCGAAATATGTGGCGTGCACAGCCCATTTGCTATTATTTTTATAATTTTTACTCATTTTATAATTCATATGGAATTTATTGCAGCCCGTTTTCCATTTTTAGAATTGCCGGCCATTTTCTGGTCAGTACCAGGGTCAAAAAATTAACTAAATATGTGGGAAATTTTTGCTGGGGAACGAAATATTCTTAATCCAAAAATTAATAGCCATACTAAAACAAATTTAAAAATAAGTTAGTACTATGTCATGTTAAATCCAATGAAATACGTATAAGATATCAATGAAGAACAAAATTCAAAAAAAACTAATATCCCATTTGCTCGTCTTGAAAGATTTGCAGCCCAGTAATTCGGAGAAAACAAATAGGCCTAGCTTGGGTATTCTTCAAAAAGAAATACTGGGCTACCTATTTTCCCAAAGAACTGGTGCATGAGCATTTAGCTTTATTTATTTATTTACTTATTTATGTTTAGGGGACCATGAGCATGTACCTGGGGCGGATTCATGTGAGAGCGTCCCTTCCAGTTAATTATGGGCTTCTCTATTGGGCCTTCATCAGTGGGCTGCATGTTATCAACAAGTGGAAAATGTGTTCCGTACGAAAAATAGTATGAGCTACGTACGGTACGGGGCACTAAAGGATCGAACCGTGCAACGACTTCCAAAACATTGTGTTTGTCGTTCTAACAACACATTTATATTCAACCAACAGACGAAATATACTACTGATTGTACATTGAAAACAGCAGCAGCAGCAACCAGGGCTGGGGGTGCAACAGAAGCAGTAAGCAGGCCAGAAGAGTGAAGACGCAGCTCTCTCTTCCAAACCAAACATCAGCCATCATTACAAAAGGGCTACCAAAAAAGAACAAGTGTATGCATCAAACTAAATAAAGATCCTACTACACCAAGTGTACGCATCTAACTAACTGGCTCAGTTAGACGTTACTATTTATTAAGCTGTGGAGATTGGCTGACGGCTTGAACCAGATGGGTGCCTGACGGGGGAAACTCCAGCCAGCAGGTCGAAGTCTGATACTTGCGACCCTCTCTCCTACTTTGGGCTGCAGAGCGTGGCGGCACATATCAGGGTATGGTGCATGCAGAGACGCATGGTACGCTGTGTACACACAGTTTTGCCTGATGAACGAAACCGCGCTGCCATCATGATCCTTGTCGTCGGTTATCTCCTGGTTAATCAGATAATTCAGTCCGACAAACAGAGAGCGTATGCCAAGGGTACTTACCAGCCTCCAGTCAAAAATTCCTGAAGGCCCAGAGAAGCTGGGATCCTGCTCAAAGACCTTGCAGTGACTGTGATTGTATTCCGCGAAACAACACGTCCGGTATGTGCGAACGATCATCAATCTTTCGTTGTCGTCTGATCGAGCCAGGAATCACCTACAACTGCCATGCCGCTTTTCTTTGAAAGGTTCTGGGATTAGGAAGGGTAGGGACACCAGGCGGCCTACAACATCATATCAAGTTGGAGTCAAATAAAAAAGGGCTCTTGATTTATCAATCTTAAGAACAGCATGTTATGAGCATGAATATTTTTTCAGTAAATGTTGACAGTAATATAAGCAAGCCATCATGATATCATAGGAAAGTAACATACTGATGTAACAGCCGTTTGTAGCGATGACTGGAGTAGGCCAGCAATACGTCCAGCCATAGAAGGAGTCGACAGCGTAAATGAAGCCCTTGTGTTCAATGGCATCAGAGAACCATGGAGGATGTATGATCCTGCGATGGACGTGCAGATTTATCCACTTACCGCAGTGACCTGTCAGATAGGCGAGACCGCGGTTGAAGAACGCAATTAGCCTGAAATCTTTATAATTCCCAGATCTTGTGGGCACTTGGCAGATTACAACCTTGAGCAAATCAAACTTGGTATCATGTTGGCTACTGTAAGATTCCGAGTATTCTGGGCCGCGGTGCCAAAGCAGTGCAGTGTTAATCGAAGGAAGGGGGATCAATCGCCGGGTGTAGACCTCCACGAGCATCCAGCTGCCGCGACCGTCGACGAGCACCATCCAAGACGTGTTCATGCCGACCCAGTACATACCGTTAATGTAGCTGAGGCTGACGGGGATCGGATCGCAGTGAAGGGGGTTGATGCTCGCCACCCTACGATCGTTATGCTGCGTGACACGCCGTTTCTGAAGATCAGGCGGCATCAGCAAGCAAGGAGCTGGCTTAAAAAGCTCCGGCCTGAGGGCTTTGAGTAAACGGTACAGCCCCGACGAGCACGCGGCGAGCGGCATGGTACTGAGATTGTCCACACGCGAAACAATGAGCTTGATTACCTCTGTGGGGAGCGAATTCCAGCCACTCTTTCGGCGGACGCTGCTCGGTTCTGCCATTGTTAGTGCTTGGGTTTCGGACGAGGGGGGGAGGCGCCTTAGCGGGGATGGAAGCTTGGACGAGATTATGTGCGGACAAAGATGGAGAAGCGAATATGTGCTGCGGGAAGTGGACAGGTGATGATGACTACACACGCCGCTTGACTTACGAGACACATACCAGCAGCGTAGGGTCATGTCGATGGCAGACAACTTGCTTGAGTGATCACAGTACTAGTAATCCCTACAGTACCTACTACAGTACTATGCCCTAACTTGCTTGAGTAGAGTAGTAGAGGAGGACTCTGCTCTACTACTAGCACCGGAGGAGTAGTATATTCTAATCTAAAATAGTTACAAACTTCAATGCCCGAGCGTGGAACGACTACGAACCGTGCTCAAAGACCGTGTCTACGTGGTGTTTGGACTTATATGAAAAAAAATAGCAAGATGCCCGTGCATTGCACGGCACACCATCATCACCAACTCGGTTTTTTTTCTACTCCTACTCCTATAAAAGACTCAATTGGTGATGATGGAGGCGTGTACAGCCGGGCGTGCAGCGGATGGTGCAACACTATTCATTTTGTTATAAAAACAAAGAAGAGTAGTAGAGATAGAGATATAGGGAGGAGCACGAGGTTGTGGGAGATAAGGATTAACGAGGCAAGGCCTTATCTGTAAATGTGGAGAGAGGTGCGGGTATCTTTTGTAAAATTGTCATAGTTGGCTTTCTATCCGTCAGATATAGATCGGACAGTCTATATTACAAGATGGCAGGCATACCATCACACCAACTCGGTTTTCTATAAGAGTAGATAAGAGTAGATATAGATAGATAGAGACTAGGGAGTACTAGTAAGGAAACCATCTACTGCTTCGTGTACTACTCCTGCACTCCATTCGGCGGCCGCAACGTCCCCTACAGCCACTCCATCATGCGCTACATTCGGCGGGCGCTGTTGAAATTTGGGGAGTGCACTCTCGCGACTGCTGGCAGCCATGACTTCACCGATGACAGCTTCTTCCCCGTCCTCGGCAACCTCTTCCTCAACGACATGGGCGACAACCTCAACGCCAATGGTGCTGCCCCCGTTGCACCATATGTGTTTCTGTCCTTCTTGTTCGAAATCATGGTAGAATTCATGTCTCTACTCTGTATTCTACTACTATGCTAGTCCACATGATTAGTTTCATCTCTGTTATAGCCGTCATGATTTATTTTGTGCTTATTCAGATTAAATCTCGTAGTAACTTACTCATATATTCAACTGGCGCAACGTCCCCTACAGCCACTCCCGTTTCATGGACGGCCTGGTCGATGCCTCCAAGGAGCCCTTCGTCTACTGCTATGAGTGCTCGATGCCATTTTGGGGCTCGACGGCGGACATGGTGCATCATCTCACGGATGCGTGCAGCGGTCACTACTGGCCCTTGGCGGAGAACATCAAGTACGAGATGTGCTACCTGTTCACCTTGCCGGAGTCGCTGGAGGATCACTGCCGCCTGCTAGTCTCGGAGGAGGACGGCAGCGTCTTGCTCTTGATCGTGGGCACCGATGAGGCCCGTGCAGGCCGCCACCCCATCTCTGTAGTGTGTGTCAGGGGCAACGCCGCTGACACTGACACTGACATGAGGCCGATGTACGGGTGCGTGGTCAGTGTTAGTACCCCTCTGGGTCACGTGGGCGGCGACACCGGCCTCATCGAACTAACTTGGACTCTGGGCAGCTGGGACCATCCCGCCAATGTGGACTTGGAAAACCCATGGCATCCTTTACCCGCCGACGCGGTGCACAGGGACTCCAAGGAGGTTCACGTGGACATACGCATTATCAAGTTAAATGTTGATCATTAGTCTTCGCTCAATGTAATCCGCTGTCTAAGCATGTGGAGACTTCCATGCAGGATCTTGCTCTATTGGAGTATCGCACATGAATAAAAGTGTATTCATTTATGGTTTAGTCTAGAATCTTCCATGTATGAATTTTTACTACAGTACTGGTGAAAGACTTACGATGAACAATTTCTTACATCTCCTCTGCCCCCTTGCAAGTCATCCTGATTTAATCCCTCCGTCTAGGTGTATAAGGGCATGGTTAATATTACTTAATAGTATAGCTAACTCTTGACTATAAGAAAGTGCCATGTCATCTGTAGCCAACATTTATAACAATCGATACTCAAAAACTAATTCTTAAAGATCATTTCTTGTAAAGCACAATAAGTGTTATCTCTTCACAAGTTTTGGATGCAAGTTGAACGGTTGAATGCTTTTGTTTGCAAAAGATACCTTTTTATCTATTTCACCCGGATGTTTGTGAGCTCTAGAGATGAAATAATATCCGAAGAAACCTATCGATACCCGTTACACATGAGATGACCCCTACATCCTTTGTCAAAATAAACAACTCCCCGATCAATGCATTTCACTCTTCGGTGCAACGCACGGGCACCTTACTACTATATCACAAAACCCAACCACTCCCAGTAATAAATGGCCTGGTAAAATAAACGGACAAGCAACCATCACATCCCTCCGTCTTTTTTGCATTTCATCTCTCTGCATTTACTTTCTCCGGTTCATCTCCCACGCTCGATCCCTAGCTACTACTCCTAGGGCCAGTTCTTTTGGCGGCTTCCCCAGCTTTTCCCACAAGACTAGTCACAGTGGAGAGTAACAATAAGGCGTCTCACTCATTTATTTGGGCTTCTAAACTACTACTTCGTCTTGGTTTATTCCTCACCATTGTAATTTGTGCTAAATTTTGACCAAAGATTTAACTGAGAAAATGTTACTCAAAACACGTAGGCGCGGTGCATCTAGGTGTCTAAGTCATCTTACGAAAACCAGATAATCCGAAAACACTTAGGCGCGGTGCATTAACTTCTACCTTGTTTCTTGTTTCTTGACATATCAACCAATAAGAGATAAAGAGTGTGCATGCTTTTAATGACTTGAGATATCAAACACGACATGCAGTGGTTAGTTCATTGCATGCAATACTATTAATTAGCAAATAAACATTAAAGTTTCTCGTTTTCTCCTCCTCCTTGGTCATGGTGCACAGAGAAATAACCACAGAGAAGGAAGCTAAAAGTCAACAATCAAACGAGCATTTTTGCATTTGTTTTGCATTGAATCGTTTCACAAGCTTGACTAGTGTTGTTTTTCCACTTTTACAAAAAACGCATCATAATGTTCAAACGTGCATTTGCACGTACATAAGTAATAGTAGTACTCCCTCCGTCTAGGTGTACAAGTCTTCCCTCCTTCTTGGTCACCGTGCACAACCAAAGATGACTTATTGACCTGGACGGAGGGAGTAGCACAGTCTGCAAGCATATATCGAGAGAGACGTGTAGTCCGATAAGATATAGTAAAGTTTGTGCTATATGCACGTACTTGCAAAATGCGTAATAATACACAACATTTCCAAACTTTCCCTTTTACATACTTAATTAAGGACGCTAAAATTCCTGAATGTTCGGGATTTATCATTTGCGTCCCAAAACTAATGAGATCGCCTTACGAAACAAAAATTATACTCCTCCTAAAAGCCACGGCGCTCGCAGGAGCGCTTGCGGCACTCCACAAGTGCCCTAGTGCGCGGCCGTTTCCCAGCACGCCGATACAACGCCTCTTCCTCAGCCTCGCAACTCGCGAGGTGATGATTGGCGGCTTGCCGGCGGGCGATCGCGATCTCACCGGTGTGGTGATCCGGCGCCAACAGGTACTCCTCCTGGCTGGAAGCATGCACCCGATCCACATACCGCCAAGCATAGATGAGGCGCTTGGGCCCAACTGCACTCAGGGCATCGGCACGGTCGTCCTCCGCCACCCTCACGGCCCTCACATGAGCCTTCTGCCAAAGAACCAATTGCTTGACTCTATCGGACGCGACATAGATCTCCCAGAAAGCATGTTGCGCAGTGCGCTTCTCTTCCTCGGCCTTCTTCTCCGCCTCTATTTTGGCGCGCTCTACTGGAGGCAAAGCCTCGCACAAGGCGACATCCATTTCGTTCCAAAGCTCCTCAAGGCTGGGGGGCTCGGCGGGCGGTGCAGCGTTCTCCTCGTAGCGGGGAGCCGACACGTCCTCCGACGCGCGTGCCAGCGAGATTGAGAATGCCGACGCGTCCACCTCGACGCGTCGCGGCGAGGAGCGGAACACCAACGCGTCCTCCTTGACTAGTGGTGGCGAGGAACAGAACGGCGACGCGTCGCGTAGTGGCAAGGAGCGAAACACTGACGCGTGCTCCTCGACTAGTGGCGGCGAGGAACGGAAAGGCGACGCGTGACCGTCCGCGCGGTGCAGTGAGGGGCTCCTAGGGCTTGGGAGGGGAGATGCCATGGTGGTTGATGTGAGAGGGAGGGGAGGAGATAGTGATGAACGTGAACGTGAGGGGGAGGAGATAGTGATATCGTGGGAGGCGCAGTATTTATAGCGAGCAATGGCACACCTACGTAAGATATGGACTGAGCTGCACTGGCTTAACTGCAGGTCTAGCTGCGTCACTGACATGTGGGCCAGTAACTACTTGGCCCTTATGTCAGTGACCCAATGCACCTGAAGTTAAGTAAAAGCTACGTGGGCATATTTGTTGGAGTAAATTACGGGGGAGCGAAGGGGTGGAAATATTGCTGGTCACAACGGATTGGACGAGCGTGGGGGGAGGAGAGTCATGCATGCAGATTTTTTTCACACGGGGTGGAGTGGTGGGACCGCCGGAGGGAGAAGGAGAGTTTGGCAGGCATATTGTTTCCACACATGGAGAGAAAAAGATTTGGAGACGAACGGGCTTCCTGCAGGTATGCGGAACGGTGCATAATAAGTCATCTTGCATGCCGGGCTAGGTATAGTCTCAAGTCATTAAAAACATACACGCCCCACACATGTTCATATTTCAAGGTGCACTAAATTATTGCATGCGATGATTAAGGCTATCCATCATGGTGGTATCTTAGCTGGTACACGGGAATAGCAAACATGCTGATGTGGCAAAGAATTAAAGAAGAGAGGGGGGTTAGACTAACTAGTGTTCATGCATGCATTGGTAAACACATTTTTGCAGCATTAGTTGAGTACTTTTGCAGACTTCAAAAACTATTCCACCGCCTCTACTATCTTGCTAAGAGTCGGTGAAATTTTTGAGTCGAGCCCTTTAAACTAGAAGGGAGGTAGTGGTACTCTAATAGCTAGGTGTGTAAGTCATCTTACAAAAACCAAATAATCCCAAAACACGTAGGCGTAGTGCATTAACTTCTACCTCGTTTCTTGTTTCTTGACATATCAACCAATAAGAGATGAGGGTGTGCATGCTTTTAATGACCTGAGACTATCAAACCTGACATGCAGTGGTTAGTTCATTGCATGCAATACTATTTAATTAGCAAATAAACAATAATGTCTCTCGTTTTTCCCTCCTCCTTGGTCACGGTGCACAACCTAAGATGACTTACTCGCCTAGACGGAGGGAGTATCAACATTCACAATGTCAAATCAATATTTTTACACTCATTATAAAACGTAGTTCTTATACTCATTATAATCAGTATTGTAGATATTGATATTTTTTGTATAAATTTGGTCGTGGTATTTCATTGATGCATGTCAAAGCGTGGAGGAAGCGGAGCTTAGGGCTTGCATTGCCGGTCTCTACATAGGTATTTTTCTTCATAATCCTGTAATTTTAGAGACTGATTGTGCTTTTGTGGTAGCGTCTCTTGCATCGGGGGACTATGACAGGTCTGCTATGCGTGACCTGAGGATGAAAGCGTTGAGCATCTCGAAGTTGATCAACAATCTTCAATTGTCAAATATTAGCCGTTCGGCCAATAAGGTGGCACACTTAATCGCTAAGTATAGCTTTGACAATAGATTAGATGGTATTCTTGTAAATAACGTACCGCCCTGTGTGGTGAATATTGTATCGAATGAGTGTACTGGTGTGGCTGGTTAATTAATATAAGGTGGTGTTTAAAAAAGTATATATTTGGTCAAACACTTTGCAAACGGTTGACGGGAGTAAAAAGGACAAGAGGGAGTATCATGCATGCGGAGTAGGCAAAAAAAATGCTCATTTTTAGCCGGTCGAAGTCTCAAAGGGCGCGACCGCGCGAGGGAGGCGAAGGTCGTGGGAGGCGCGACGGTTGAAGGAATTAAGTGAAGTTACATCCATGCGCCGGCAGGGCATGCAAACAGGCAGAAGCTATACCGTCAGGCCTACGATATGGGTCTAGTAGACATGACATCTAGTGGGTCCCGCATAGTTCTCAGGAACTCTTGGGGGCATTGCAACCGTTTATCCACCGGGAAAGCCAGGAAACCCAAGCCGTTCGCACACCCTACTCGTCCCCGTCTTCTACTCTACCTCACAATAGTTCGCTCCCAGTCGTCCCGTCCTTTCACATTAGTTCGCTCCCAGTTTTTGCAGGGTACAACGGTTCAACTTCTACTAACCCTCCTCCAAAATCCATGGCCTCCAAAATCTCCATGGTCGCCGCTGAGTACTAGGTTAGAGCCATCACCGGCGATCAGTTCATCACCATCTACACATGTGGATCCGCGACGGTGAAAGCATGGCTTGCTCGCTTCCTACGCATGTTCAACAGTTCAACGGATGAGCGGGTCGCTGGGCTAGATGTTGAGTACACCACAGTCCTGGGACGAGAGAAGGATCTAAAGGACGAAGAGAGGAAGAAGCCCGCCGTGATCCAGGTTTGCGTACATAACGTTTGCTTGGTCTACCACATATGCCATGCCGACATTGAGTGCCAGGATTTTAAGAACTTCCTCAAGGACAAAAGAGTGAAATTCGTTACTGTAGGCTTTAAGAACGACAAAGAAGTCCTGCGTCGGATAGGTCTCATTGTAGGCCAGCCCTTTGATCTCCAGAAGGCAAGCCTGCTGTCCTCCTCTCAACCTTCAATGCTGACCCTGGCAGCAGCCATGATTGATCCTTCGTACGCTAAACTGAAGAAACCTCATCACGAGTTTCATCATGCATGGGAGCCGAAGACATTAGATGAAGATCACATCCTGTACGCAGCAATGGATGTATACCTTTGTTTAAATATCTACATGGGTTGGATGAAGAAGCAGAACCGAGTGTCTGGTTCAAGCAAAGAAGTGTCGGCGAAGAGGAAGAGGAAGAGGGACGAGGACGAAGTCGAGGACGTGGACTCGGACTCCGAGTAGCTGGCAGTGCCATCGCTCATGCTGGTTCTACTGCAGTGTCAAGCTGACTAGTTGCTTAGTTTATTTTCAAGGGTGTGTTGTGCTGAGGCCCCAGCAAAACTATGTTTATGTTCTTTCTCGTTATTTGAACTGTTTAGTACGTACAGTAGTACTAGTACTATGTCTTACTACTATTCTTCTTGCAGTTGGTACTACTGCTCGTACCTTCGTGTTCCCACTGTACTTAATACGTTCGTACTAGTAGTATAATTTGGGTCAGTCGATTTGTTGGAAATATGCCCTAGAGGCAATAATAAATTAGTTATTATTATATTTCCTTGTTCATGATAATCGTTTATTATCCATGCTATAATTGTATCGATAGGAAACTCAGATACATGTGTGGATACATAGACCACAATATGTCCCTAGTGAGCCTCTAGTTGACTAGCTCGTTGATCAATAGATGGTTACGGTTTCCTAACGATGGACATTGGATGTCGTTGATAACGGGATCACATCATTAGGAGAATGATGTGATGGACAAGACCTAATCCTAAGCCTAGCACAAAGATCGTATAGTTCGTATGCTAAAGCTTTTCTAAATGTCAAGTATCATTTCCTTAGACCATGAGATTGTGAAACTCCCGGATACCATAGGAATGCTTTGGGTGTATCAAACGTCACAACGTAACTGGGTGACTATAAAGGTGCATTACAGGTATCTTCGAAAGTGTCTGTTGGGTTGGCACGAATCGAGACTGGGATTTGTCACTCCGTGTAAGCGGAGAGGTATCTCTGGGCCCACTCGGTAGGACATCATCATATGCGCAATGTGACCAAGGAGTTGATCACGTGATGATGTGTTACGGAACGAGTAAAGAGACTTGCCAGTAACAAGATTGAACAAGGTATTGGATACCGACGATCGAATCTCGGGCAAGTAACATACCGATAGACAAAGGGAATTGAATACGGGATTGATTAAGTCCTTGACATCGTGGTTCATCCGATGAGATCATCGTGGAACATGTGGGAGCCATCATGGGTATCCAGATCCCGCTGTTGGTTATTGACTGGAGAACGTCTCGGTCATGTCTGCATGTCTCCCGAACCCGTAGGGTCTACACACTTAAGGTTCGGTGACGCTAGGGTTGTAGAGATATTAGTATGTGGTAACCCGAAAGTTATTCAGAGTTCCGGATGAGATCCCGGACGTCACGAGGAGTTCCGGAATGGTCCGGAGGTAAAAATTATATATAGGAAGTGCTGTTTCGGCCATCGGGACAAGTTTCGGGGTCATCGGTATTGTACCGGGACCACCGGAAGGGTCCCGGGGCCCACCGGGTGGGGCCACCTGCCCCGGGGGGCCACATGGGCTGTAGGGGGTGCGCCTTGGCCTACATGGGCCAAGGGCACCAGCCCCTAGAGGCCCATGCGCCAAGATATAGGAAAAAGGGGGAGAGTCCTAAAAGGGGAAGGCACCTCCGAGGTGCCTTGGGGAGGATGGACTCCTCCCCCCCTCTTAGCCGCACCCCTTCCTTGGAGGAAGGGGCAAGGCTGCGCCTCCTCCCTCTCCCCTGCCCCTATATATAGTGGAGGGGAGGGAGGGCATCCATACCTGAGCCCTTGGCGCCTCCCTCCCTCCCGTGACACCTCCTCCTCTCCCGTAGGTGCTTGGCGAAGCCCTGCAGGATTGCCACGCTCCTCCATCACCACCACGCCGTTGTGCTGCTGCTGGATGGAGTCTTCCTCAACCTCTCCCTCTCTCCTTGCTGGATCAAGGCGTGGGAGACGTTGTCGAGCTGTACGTGTGTTGAACGCGGAGGTGCCGTGCGTTCGGCACTTGATCATCGGTGATTTGAATCACGACGATTACGACTCCATCAACCCCGTTCACTTGAACGCTTCCGCTTAGCGATCTACAAGGGTATGTAGATGCACTCTCCTTCCCCTCCTTGCTAGTCTCTCCATAGATAGATCTTGGTGACACGTAGGAAAATTTTGAATTTTTGCTACGTTCCCCAACACGATTTGTAAAAGAAGTTTGACAGAGCGAAGGAAGAAGACGACAGAAGAGGTGGAAGAAGCCCTTCTAGCCATCCATGTTGCATCAAACGGCTCACATGAGTTGACCGAATCAAATTGCTCCTTCAGATTACAGGATCCACATGGCATTCAAGGTCTCGAAGGTAGATTCCGCGTCCGCACCCGGTTTGCGGGCTCGACGCATGCGCGACCGGCTTCCGCCATGACAGCCACCATGCGCGCCTCCTCCGCGCGGGCGGAGACGACAATGACACGCTAGTTCCTCCTCGCCGGCGTGTTGGAGCACGCGCTTGTCCTCCTCTTCATATGCTGCGTTCATAGATGCGGCTCCACCAGCTACTCACGTGCTTGGCAGTGCGGCGGCATGGCGACGAGGGACTGCAGACGACGTGAGCGGGCGAGCCTTCGGCTTCATGGCACAGGGATGGCGGCGACACGGCGGTGATGGGCGAGAAATTATTGGCCGGAGCAGGCGGGCGCCGACATGTGCAATGGCGGTGGCGGCATATTGATGAGTGCGCGTATGGGAGCTTACTTTAGTTTTATATGAGGTTGGTCAAACTTAAAATAAAACCGTACTAGTACACGTAAACATTAGACTTAGGCAGCGCTTTTATTATTTATTTATTTTGAAGTTAGTACCACAACCACGAGACGGAATCCTGTGCAAGCGCGTGAACCGTGGCCGCGCGGTCGATCGAACGGTGCGTCACCGTGTCGCGCTCGAAGGACATCCACCGAACCTTTTTGTGTGTATGAAAACAATCCTCGAATATTCCTCAACTTTTTTCCTAGGAAAGTTCTTGACGCTGCAATATTTCCATATATTTGAATTTAGCTCCAGTTTGTGTTTATTTGGATTTGGACGTTTTAGGTGCGCCCTAGTTTTTTTAATACTTATTTTGTGTGTGTGACTGAGAGATAACGTGTGTATGTGTCCATATGTGTGTTGTGGCGGAGGGGCAATGTGGAGACGGTGTGCGTGTGATACAGACATAGAGAAGTGTGAATGTGCAAACGATCATGCATGAGTGAGACATAGACAGATGCCGATACGTTGTGTATACATGAGAGAACGGTCTTCTAGTTTACTTGTGTGTGTGTGTGTGTGAGAGGGGGGAGAGAGAGAGGAGCATCCATAACACAACAACCATCTCTCTTGATTCATCCGTCCCTCGCACGATCGCATGCAACATATGCATCAACGCACACATTTTGACACCCTCACTCGGCCCCTGCCCACCTCAAGGCCCGCGCAATCTCTTCGTGAATACCCATTTCTCTCCTTAGGTTTGTTTTCGCTCAATATCTGACACACACACGCACGCACGCACGCACACACACACACACACACACATGCACGCACGCATCACAACACACACACACACTCCCCCGAGCACACAATTCATCCCCATCCAAGGTTATACGGCGACCACTCTCGCTTGTGCTTCTTTGCACCCCAACATGCACAACACCTCAATCTTCAAAGAGGGCATCAAGAAGATCGAAGATGGCGACCACACCACTCTAGAGAATGCGGGGTCATTTGGAAGCAGGGTGATGTGACGACAGCTGACTGACTCCTCCCCCCACCCTCTCTCTCTCTCTCTCTTGCACAAAATTACCAATCCCTCTCTCCCTCGCACAAAATTGTCAATCCCTCAACCCATGAGACCCTTCCCCTCTCGTCCAAATTTTTCCAGCTCTCTCATCAAACATGTTGTCTCTTCTCCTTCCACGTATACAGAATCACGTATATTACATGTCTCCATCTTTCTCGCAGACCTAACTTCTTTCTCTCTCTTTCTCTCTCTCTCTCTGTGTGTGTCTCGTTAGGTTTGTCTCCTACTCTCTCGTCCACATACATACAATCTTTCCCGCCCTATCTGCTCCATCTTCAAAAGCTCTCTCTGCACGTTTCATTCACACAATGGGATATGTCAAAATGTTGCTTCTATAATGGCTGATGTAGAGTTTTGCTTGTTTTTGTTGCATCCTACAAAGTAATAACTATGAAATGCATTTAGATTCTCATTTGACTGGGATTATGTGAGTTTGAGCATGTTGTGAAGTACTATAGAGCTTGTATACATATTGGGATTCGACAATGATTGTAACTATTGAATTGTATAGACCATTACATTCGAAGTCAATAGACTAATATATTTATTTCACAACTTCAACAAATGATTAGTTCACTACAAACTAAGAAAACAAATGTGTACTCCCTCCATTTTTATTTAAGTCCGCGTATTAGCATTGGTCAAAGTCAAGTTTTCTAAACTCTCAGAAAGCTTATAACAAAAAATATTAACATATACAATAACAAATAAATACCATTAGATTCATTATTGAATGTACTTCCACATCATACATATTTGTTATGGTAAATATTTATATTTTTATATAAACTTGGTCAAACTTTAGGAAGTTTGACTTTGGTCAAACCTAATATGTAGAGTTTACTACTACTACTTGCTAGTTGCTTAGCCGAATCACTCAACATGCCACACAGGGAGTCCAGTGTCACAAAATTTTGAGGTCGGCGGGAAAATCTCCCGCGACCCTGATTCGGGCAGTGGGAAGTTACCATCATAGCCTTAAGAACAGGCCTACGTACGACGCTTGGTAGGGGGCTATTTTCGTAACTTCAGGTTCACCCTACCCAGCCAGCCCCACCCCGGCACCCAGAGTAGTACACCTGAATACTCCCCATTTTCTATCCCCACCGCAAAATAGATTTCTCCACGGCATCGTAGCCTTCGTGCTCCTCCCCTTTACATCGGCACGCTCGTCCACCGCATCGCATCTGCCTCATCGACGACCTCGTACGCCGCACTGGAGCCGGTCCACCATCGTCGTCATAGACGGAGCCTCTTCCCTGGCATCATCGGCATCGTCTTCTACGGTCTCGGATCTGCTTCCCGGAAGCCGACGCCAAGCGCAGAAGTACCACTGTCATGGAAAATGAACTGACTCCCGTTGCCGACCATGACTCACAGAGGCCGGCACGACCATTGTTCTCCTCCTTGATTGGTAATGTGTGTATTGAATCACTTAGCAGTACATGTGCAGTTCCAATTTTGTTCATACCTACCCTTCAATTTTCCTGGGTGCTATTGTTCCCATAAAAGTCATTAATTATAGCCTCCATTGTCCAACAAAATATCAGCTTGTAATTGTGAGTCGCTCCTGTATCGTGCTGTGCTTGGGTAGGTTTTTCATCTGCAACCAGCAGTGTGGCAAATGATGGAAAGGTTTTTAGAACTAGCAAGATGCCCATGCGTTGCACGCATCAAGATGCATTTGTATGAGTAGTTTATCTTGTGGGAGAAAGGATGAACGAGGGAAGGCCTTATTTGCAAATCTGGAGAGGGGTATGGGTATATTTTTGAAAAATTCCCATTTGTTTCCTTCCTATCTGTCAGATATCAATCGGACATCCTATATTGCAAGAAAAAAAGTATAGAGAAAAAAAGTAGACAGTAAAGGAAGTAGATATAAATATTAAATATTAAATATAAAATAAATATAACCATAGAGGAGAGAGTAGAGATAGCAGAGACATCGGGAAAGGATCGCGCGTGCGCAGGAAAAAGCAGTCGGGCGTGCGCTAGTTTTGGCGCGCGGCGTCCGGCGCGCTTTATAAAATCCAACGCCCTCCCACCGCTCTGTGCCTCGCCACCGCTCTGTGACTCGCCACCGCTCTCTCCCCGCTCTTTTTCACCTTGCCGCCGCCGCGCCACCATGCCGCCGCGTCACCGGGAAACTTGGGGATACCACGGCGTCCACGCGCGCCCCTCCGGTGGCTTCTCCGCCGAGATCCGGTTCCGCGGGATGCACCTCAGCCTCAGCAATTTCGACACCGCCACCGAGGCCGCCCGCACGTACGACGCGGCGGCATGGCGCCTCCGGTGGCCTCATAGAACATTGAACTTCCCCAACATGCCGACACGGGAGCGGGCGCAGGAGCTCGCGCCTCTGCCGCGGCTTAGCACCGACAAGGATCGTCGCGACAACCGGAGGCGGGAGCACCGTCCCGGCATCGCCGAGATGGACGAGGAAGCCATTGCGCTGTGGCGCCAACACTTCCCGCAGGACATCATCAACGAGCGCGAGTTCTATGCGCAAAGGAGGGCGGAAAGGGATAAGAGGAGGGCGGAGCGAGCCGCCTATCGCGAGGACAAGCGTAGGCGAAAAGCGGACACTCAATACAACATGAGGCTAGGAGCAGCGTCACCCTGGGAATCTGACGACGATCGGTATCTTCACGCCTACAGTCAGACGTCGGAGGAGGACATCACCGAGGAGCAGTCGGACGATGAGGAGTAGTTGAATTATCTTTTTTGTATCTATCTATGCTGAGAACTATCCTCTACTCTCTAGTATCTACTTCTCGATCTCAGCTCTGTAAACGCTTTTTTAAAGTGCCACGCATTGCGATTCTGTTGGAGATGCTCTAACATGGCAGACGAGTGATTTAATGTTGCCCACAAGATGCGCGAGTATTACTAGTAGTATTTTTCTTGCCATGTTGAGATTTTGAAACCACGAGTGTGAACATGCAGAGGAGCAATGAAGACCAAACACGGGATATTCGGGACATCTTCAAGGAGCGTGTCAAGTTAAAGAGGAGCTGCACCGAACCTATAAAATGAGCTTTGGTAAGTAACACCCTTTCAATTACTTTCGTTTAGCCTCGTGTTCTTCGATGTGTATATGTTGTAGTTTCTGTTTCTCTTAAGCTGGTGTTCTTCGATGTGTAATAAGAAGAGTCTTAATCATCCTAATCCTTTCATTTTTAACTTGATGTAGGAAGTGGGTGTTCTCACCGTGTAGTCTGTCTTTATATTTATTTTCCTTTTGAATTCACTTCTCCGAGTTCTGTTTATCTGGCTTCTACTAAATGGATCTAGGTTTTGCTGAGTATTGATCTAAAAAAGAAGTAACTTCATGTCAGGATGCAGTTCCTGCGAGGAGGGAAGTATGGTCAACCTCGAGATCATGTTTCCAAAATGAGGCTGGATTACACACAAGGTGCCAGTTCTCTAATGATGATTGATTAGACACAAGAGTAAAGGCTGAAAGAAAGCGTGCAGCAGCCCTTGAGAATGTAGCTGAGTTCCTGAAGAAGCGAAAAGAGCAATCAGATGCTCTCTTCACCCAAGCTAAAGAAGAGATGGAAGAAGCCAGAAAAAGCTAGCAGAGGCAGAGCAGGCTAGGCGTCTCCTGCTATCTAAAACTGTTGTCAATACAAAATTTCCTTCATAATAGCTAGGTTCAAATGTTTATCCAGTCAGCATGCCTGTTGTGATGTCTGTGCATCTACTGATGTGGCACAAAATGTTTTTTTCAGGTCATGTAATAACAGCAATCACTTTCCAAACAATAACAGACGAAGCGTTGGACATGGTATAGTTCACGCGCAAGCCCGACATTCCAAGTGCAACTTCCACATCAAACTCATGTTCACAGATATCTGCACATTCATACATAATGTCCACAACCATGATTCACTTCAAAGCCAAAAAAATGTGAGGATAGTTATAAATAAAGAAAAACCTCTACTAGTTCCTGCTACCAGTGCGAGCACAACAAGTCAAGACCATGCGTAAATTAATTATATTTTAGTCATTTTTAGTGTTCTAAAATGCCTGTCGGCTCGCGGAAGGATGTGCTGTCAGCACACATGCGGATTCAATGAAGGCAGGCGGGGCAGTCTTAAGCTGGTTGCACGCGGCGAGGAGGCGTGCTCTGCCGGGCCTGCAGCGAGTGCGGCCCTCTTGGCCGGCGCCCCGGTTCAATGCCTGCGCTATGAGAGGCCCCGTCCGTGTCAGAGGAATCACTCCCTCCAGTCCTTTTTTGTTTGGGTATAACAAAATCTTGTTTTCCATTCACATTTTACAAGCAAAATTCGTGGACAAACTTTGACCCAAAGTACGATGGGGACTAGTAAACCAGAATGGAGGTAGTAGCTTTTTTTAATCAAAGAAGGGTTTCCCCTTCCGATTACTGAAAACCAGCATCTAAATCTAAACCATAGTATTTGCCCTAGAACTACCAGGTTCAACATCTCGTAACATAAACCCATACAATCATACGCCAAGGAGGTACGTAGTACTATGAATTCCATTTTCGCTCCATACCAATCATTCTAAAAACTACTTACTACTTATAACGTGCTATTTAAAATCGGAACTCTTAACCCCACTAAAAAACGATATTTTAAACGTGGCTACTTGGTCTCTGGCAACTAGCGAGCCACCGCGCTCCAAGTCGTTCACCTGTGGTCCCGACCATCAACTCCTACAAAGGTGCTCCACCACGTACCCGGTACCCGCGAATGCAGCAATCATGCACCTAGGGTTTTAGGGTTTATTTGTTAACGTCGCCTTTACGTAACCCTCATGTGTGCGATACAACGAGAGGCCGACTGCGTGCGTGTGCCTCTTCTCTTCGTATATGTACTCCACTGTTTGTCTGGTGTCCAAAAAATTATAATAACTACTAGCAATGTGCCAATGCGTTGCCACACGATCAAAGTAGATTAATACATATTCACCGATTTGATAGAAAAAAAGTCTAGTTTTGAAATGCGTATATCACTAAAAATATGTTATGTTTCACTCAAAATATATTCTTTTGGCGGTTTTGATGAGATAAGGGAGGCATGTTGTTGGTTTCAAGATTCGAGAAGTGGTATACTCCCTCCGTCCACGAATAAGTGTACATCTAGCTTTTATTGTAAGTCAAAGTTTTAAAATTTTGACCAACTTTATAAAAAATAGTAGTAACATATATGGCATCAAATTGGTATATTATCAAAGTACATTTCAAAATAGATCTAGTGATACTAATTTAGTGCGATAAATGCTTCTACTTTTCCCTAGAAAGTTGGTCAAAGTTTTAAAACTTTGACTTAAGACAAAAGCTAGATGTACACTTATTCGCGGACGGAGGGAGTATGTCTAATTTCTACTCTTACTAGCAAGATGCCCGTGCGTTGCACAGAACATCAAAATCTCGTGGGAGAAAAGGATGAATGAGGTAAGGCCTTATCTCCAAATGTGGTGAAGAGTGTGGGTAAATTGCCATATTTTCCTTCCTATCCGTCAGATATAAATCGGACTACCTACATTGCGGGATGGCAGGCCCACCATCATCACCAACTCTATTTTTTATCCCTACTCTTATAAAAAGCATTGTCAGTGATGATCATGTGCCTGCCATCCTGCAATATAGGCCATCCGATCTATATCTGACGGATAGGAAGGAAACTATGGCAATTTTGCAAAAAGATACCCACACCCCTCGCCATATTTGCAAATAAGGTCTTCCCTCGTTCATCCTTTTCCCCCACAAGATAAACTACTCATACAAATGCATCTTGATGTTCCGTGCAACGCATGGCATCTTGCTAGTTGTTGCAAAAAACCCATGTGTGTGTGAGAGAGAGGGAGAGTGGAGGAGGACGGAGTGCATGTGTAACAAAGACACAAGTAGTGTGTGTGCGATAGGTATCAGCTTAAAATGAGGCGATAGTGTGTGTGTGCACGATCAAGAGGGCGTGTCTCGAGAAGGGAAGAAAAAGCTACATAGATGCAAGGAGCGAGAGAGAGACATGTATGCAATGGTGGAAGCATGAGTATGCGGGTGTATAAACCTATCTAGAGGCTAGCTAGTCGATATATGCTTGTGAGAGAAATATGAGTCGGGGTGCGAAAGCGAGTTTTGTGTGTGAGAGAGAGACGGTAGTCGGGAAGGGGGGTGGAAGAAGGAGTAGTGTGTGTGTGTTTGTGAGAGAGAGAGAGGAGAGGGTAGTCGAGGTTGTCTGATCGGTGTCAGTCTAGGATGGAGACGAAAAGGAGACCGCGACAAATGTTGTGTCTATAGGAGAGAGAGAGAGAGTAATTTTAGTGGTATGAGTCATATGTAGAGACATATAGGGTGTGTGAGAGAATCCCATAGAGAGAAAGACAAAGTGAAAGACGAGTGGAGACTGTGTGTGTGGCGGTGAAAAAGAAAGCTTAGGTACCGAGTGATACCAGAGAACAGTAGAGACGTGAGAGATAATGAAAACCGTGTAATGTATAATGATAGGGAGAGTGTGACACTTCTCAAGGGAGACGTCGAGAGACCATGTTTGCGAGGATAGGAGAAACATGAAGTGAGCGTGCGGGTGAGCTGGAGAAAAGAGAATGATGGCTACCTCAACGAGCATGCATGCGAGAGAGATGGGCGTGAAAGGAGTGAACGAAAAAGGGAATCAAATATTTGAATTCGAGATGATGATACATGTAATCCATACTCAAACCAAAATTGATCTATCAAACATGCATACTCATATGAATTCACGCACATCTATGTTATTTAATATGTAGATATTACTGATCCATACATTTTAGTAGAACATAATTTGGTTAAATTTTTTCGAATTCAACCTTAAGATTTCGAGATCGTTGTATTTGTAAATCATATTATACATATAAAGGAGCAGAATTCTTTCTTGTGCTTTTGATAGTATATATGTAAAAAAATGATGTATATATTCTCAATTTAAGTTTTCAGTTGTACAACCAAGTTCCTTATTCATACCATGTAAATTAAAGTATACAAAGCAAGTGATCTTCTTTAGCACTGCATGTATGCTTCTGTTCTTCATCCATAATCCAGTGGTGTGGTGAACCTACCCACTATAGCACAATGTCATATTCTGCAATGTCTTAACTATGAACAATGTCATATCATTCTACTACTCCCTCCGTCTGAAAATACTTGTCATTGAAATGGATGTATCTAGATGTATTTTAGTTCTAGACACATCCATTTTGATGACAAGTAATTCCGGATGGAGGGAGTATTATTTAAACCGTCTCTTTATTTGCCAATCTGAATTGGGATAAATTGACAGCACACTAACCATTCATACTTATGAGTTCTGATTTATAATCCAGTGGTGTCGTGAAGCTGCCAACTCCTTCACAATGTCATTTCCTGCCATGTCTTGACCTGAACAATACCATATTGTGTTAATGCAATTTTAAACTGTGTCACTTTATTCCTCAGTAAGAAATGTGATGAATTGTCAGCACTGATACTTTTATGTGCAAAACCTGTCATCTGTCTGCTTGTTTATCTTTCAGAGTGAGGAAGATTTAAGTGTTGAACAAGCGCAGTCTCATCATCTTGCTCGGCTGCTTGTGCTGCAGCTCCCCAGCAGGGCTAACCTTTCTTGAACTCTATTGAAGTGCTCTCGGTTTTGTATATTATTTTGTCGGTGTGTTTATTTGCACTGGTGGCGATCTTTGATGCCCAGTGTGTGTAATCTATTGTTTGCTTGTGCTTTATTATCATAGTGGCAAACTTTGATGCCTAGTGGATTTAATATGCTGTAATTTCTTTATTGCATAGTCTAGGTTTTTTCTTATTCACGATGCTGCAGTTATTTTACTGTCTTCGCAGTAAACCGGCCAAACCATAAAATTACGGTACATAATCGGGCCGTCATGCAATCACGATATAGGTTGGGCCTGAAACGTGCCGAACAGCTAACGGGCCGGCAGCAGCCCGAAATGAACCCTGGCCCATGATTGTGCGAATCAAATCACGGGCTTTTAACAGACCAAAATTGTCTCGGTCCTTGTTTGGCCCAATCAGATATTGGCTGCGAGCAGGCCGGATGCAAACCGGGCTGTAGTTAGGCCCAAATATATGATGGGCATTTAACAGGCCGAAATTAATATAGGGCCAACATGTTAAACGGGTCCTTAAGAGGCCAAAACTAATGTCAGGCCGAATTACTAAGTGGGCCTCTAGCAAGTGGGCCCAAAAGCATAGTGTCCAGTTGACGGGCCGAATCTGATATGGGCCATAATTGAGCCCATAGCCTCTTAAAGGGTCGTACCTGATCTGGGCTATAATTTGGCCCAGAACGTTGTAGGCTTTTAACGGGCCGGATCTCATATGGGCCACTATTAGGCCCGGAACGTGGCAGGCCATTAATGGACCAGATCAAATATGGGCCGACATTTGGCCCAAAGCATGGCAGCCAGTTAATGGGCCGGCCTACTAGGGCCCTCAAATTCTTGTGGGCCTACAGTTGGGCCGGCCCGTTAATGTCAGCGAAATCTCGTGGGCCTTTAGCCGGGCCGGCCCATTATGATCCGCAAGAATCTTGTGGGCCTTTACCTGGGCCGGCCCATTATGGCCCGCGAAATCTTGTGGGCCGTTAGCTGGGCCAGCCCATTATGGCCTGCAAACTCTCGTGGGCCTTTAGCTGGGTTGGCCGATTATGGTCCGCAAAATCTTGTGGGCCTTTAGTTAGGCCGACCCATTTAAACTTGATCGGCCGATCCACGTGTCAACATATAATAGGCGCGTCTCGCCCATTGGATGAGTGACACCTGAGCCAGCGCCGACCTGACACGTGTCTCCTCCAGCCAATGATGATTTTACACGTGGAAAATCCCCATTGGTCGGGGCTGTTAACGGGTTATCGGATCCAAAACCCGACCCGATAGCTTAATGGTGTTCCGTTACGGTGGATGCCATGTGTCGGTCACCCTTGACGAAAGCACTTCTGTGACGCGTGATTTATCATCATGGAAGTGGACACTTCCGTGATGATAATTTTGGTAATGTCATCGAACACTTCTACGATAGCACAGGTATGACTATGTTGATTCTGTCATAAATTTGTCATGGATGTACATGCATGACAAAAAATGCGACCTACTATGACAAACACGTATCATCACAGAAGTGTATTTTTTGGTAGTGTCTACAACGTTGAAACATCGTTTGCAGGCCCCCCGTTCAGTCCCACGTTGGCCCACGACACCAGTTGAGGCAGAGGGCCCGAGCGGAAGGCGGGGGCGGCTGCCCACTTTGAGCCTTGAGGAGCTGTGCCATAGAACCACCTCCGTTGCCATAGATCAGATACCTCCGGGAAGGAGCCTTCGTGCCATGGGGCATCGGCGTTCTTGCTTATCGCGGCGCCCCCGCACTCTACTTGTCGCCCCTCAATCATCTTTGGCTTCACATTGAAGATCTTGAGCCATAGGCCTAAGTGGGGGGTGATGTGGAGGAAGGCTTTGCACACGACGATAAACGATGAGATGTGGAGGATGGAATCCGGAGCTAGATCATGGAAATCTAGCCCGTAATAGAACATGAGCCCCCTCACAAAGGGATCAAGAGTAAAGCCCAAGCCCCGTAGGAAGTGGGAGACAAATACGACGCTCTCGTTGGGCTCGGGAGTAGGGCTAACCTGCTCGGGGGCGGGAAGCCTGTGCTTGACATCGGCTGTCAAATACCTGGCCTCTCTAAGCTTTGCAATATCCTCCTCTATGACAAAGGGAGCCATCCACTGGCCTTGATGGTCAGATTCGAACATGATCGAAGATCCGAGGTGCTTAAGCTTGAGCTTTGGGTGTTGGAACTCGAGATGCGAGAAGGCGCTGTTGGAACTCGAGATGCGAGAAGGCGCAAGTGTGGAGATAGAGGGATATGCCTCGACCCCTCTATAAAGGGGGGAAGAATATCAAGCGTCCCCAACATAACCGTTCGGGACTTGCCTAAAAACACGGAGTCGTGCCAATAGGCACAGTTGGGTTACCCATACCCGTATTGATGAGGATCCCATGATAAGAGGGACACGATCTCTGCTTCGACAAGATGTGCCAATGGAACCGCCTCGTAATATGTGCGATAGATGGTTGTAAAAAACGGCTCAAATAAGAGCCGGACCGTGGCGTGATGTCATGTTTCAAAGAGCTGTCAGCAGATTAGATTTGTGGATTATTATTCTCTCTACGGTGGTATATGGAATTTATCTTGCAGAGCCGGACACGGTCCATGTGTTCGGAATTTATCTTGGAGCATTTGGAGATGGAACCCGGCTCACAATGCCGAAGAAAATCTACGCGCCGGACTCGTCATAATTGAAGCCTGGTTCGGGGGCTACTGAGGGAGTACTGGATAAGGGGGTATCCGGACAGTCGGACTATGTACTTTGGCCAGACTGTTGGACTATGAAGATGCAAGATTGAAGAATTCGTCCCGTGTCAGGATGGGACTCTCCTTGGCGTGGAAGGCAAGCTTGGCGACCCGGATTATGGATCTCCTTCTCTGTAACCGACTTTGTGTAACCCTAGCCCTCTCCGGTGTCTATATAAACTGGAGGGTTTAGTCTGTAGGACTCAACAACAATGACAACAATCATACCATAGGCTAGCTTCTAGGGTTTAGCCTCTCTGATCTCGTGGTGGATCAACTCTTGTAATACTCATATCATCAAGATCAATCAAGCAGGAAGTAGGGTATTAGCTCCATCGAGAGGGCCCGAACTTGGGTAAGCATCATGTCCCCAGCCTCCTGTTACCATTAGCCTTAGACGCACAGTTCGGGACCCCCTACCCGAGATCCGCCGGTTTTGACACCAACAAGGGAGCCTCGATTCGGGAGGCAATGTTGCCACACAGTGCCCACATGGGGGCCAGCCCTTAGCTGAATCGTAAGTGAACAGAGGTGTTTTTAAGCATACCCCATTCTTTTCCTGGTTGTGAGGGTATTATTTGAAACACTTGTTTTGCAGTTCGACCTACAGTCTCCCTCAACAATCTTCGCCCTCGGGGGACCTTTTTCAGAGACGATGGAGAGAAGAACACCTCCTCATACTTCCCCTCCCCATAGGGCGGACGACCACAAGGTGTCGTGCCGGAGGATCTCTCCCGATCAGCAAAGGAGGACTAGACTGGAAGGTGATACTTCGGCCGCCCAGGGTCCGGGATGTTCGGCTCCTAAAGAGACCAACAATAGAAACCTTGGACTATCCGATATTCAGCCGGATATGTTGACAAACATACTGCGGCAAGCGCCTGTCTCAGAGGACCATCATACCTTGATGGGTACGGTGATGGACAGAGTTTTATCCGCGAAAAGCGGATTGAATGAAGCTTTTATGAGCCTTCTAAGAGGCTTCGAGGTACATAATATAACATTTTTGTCGGTGTTCTGGGAATGGGGGTACCCAGACTTGCCTGCCTGCGGCCTACAGCCTGGCTCAAGGAGTGGCCTAGTACGGTCCATCTTCATCAACACATGCTCAAGACCCTCGCGAGGGGCCAAGCCTCGCGGGGAGGACAACAGGAAGCTTCCTCAGGCACAGCCTTGTCAGGCTGGCTCACGAGGAGGCGGAGAGATCAAGGCAGGGTACCTCACGAGGTGCCCGTGACACAAGCCATGACGACCGAAGCCAGGCGGGCGCTGGCCTGCGCAGAGTCCTTGTTTCCTCCTTGGTGCAAAGGGGGCAAGCGCAGGCGAGAGTATCAAGCAAAGGCAACCATTTTGGTGCAACGAGACCAAGACCAGCAGAACAACAGGATGGAGGTCATCGTGGAGCCCAAGCCGGCGTCACCGTCAGACTCGTTGGCAGGCGAGGACCGACTTTAGCCAGGATAAGTGTACTAGATGTTCCCCTTCAAAATGGCCAATTGTTGGCGCCCTTCCCGCTCAATATTTTGGAAGAGGACCAGGGCCTCGCTCTATAAATAGGGATAGCCACCACAGAAGAAAGGGATCCGGATTTAATCTTTCCCAAGAGGCATCACCTCTAAAAAACTCCTCCCCTCGCGAGGCAGTTGTTCCCTTGTATTGTTCATCATCAGCCCCTGAGGCAATCCACCACACCACAAACTAGAGTAGGGTACTACACCACAATGGTGGCCTGAACTAGTATAAAACTCGTGTCCCTTGTGTTGTTCTTCGTGTAGTTTAGATCCTTGCGAGGCGACGAGATGTGAGTAGGTAGGAGGTGTGATCTCTATGCGCACCCCAGATTTCGAACCTTGAGGGTCTGCTGAAACCCGAAATCCAACATTTGGCGCACCAGGTAGGGGTGCGACGGAATCCGCCTTCCGCCGCCCTGTGTTTCGCCGTCCGTCGCATCCATATCAGACGCTCTTCGAGCCCGCGCTGAGCACCGGGCCACTCTCGCCACTCGCGTCGCCCAGATAGCCCCCGTCGGCGGATGCCCCCGCTGTTCCCCGTCGCCTGCCGTCAACGCCGCCACCGGCCCAGCGGGGAACGAGCAGCAGGCGTCGTCCCTGCATCCTTCAGTGCGGCGAGAAGGCCGCACCGCCACCTCGTCACTGACTCCAGCCAGTTCCTCATCTCACGCCGGTCGCGCTCCGCCCGACGCGCACGTCGCGCTGCTCCTGGCGCGGGAGCTCCTACACTACCGTCCCGTCGATGACCTCTATGACGAGTGGCTCGCCTGCATCATTGAGCCCGTCAGCGCCGCTGGGGCTCCCCTGCGCCATCCCTCTTGCTGCATCGCGCCCCGCCCTGCGCGGGCAACGAAGCTCCGAGGGCGCCTCAGCCGCCTCCCCCTCAAGAAGACGCCTTGGCCCCAAGGCGCGTGGCCCCTGGATGGGACCCACTCCGTCCGGCGCCAGTAGAGCAAGAGAAGAGCTGCCAAGAGATCCCTCGTCCCCAAGAAGCTGCTCGTGTGCTCCCCGCACCGGCCCGTCACGACCGCGCTCCTGCTCCAGCATGCCAAGACCCCGTGCTGCTCCTGGCGGCAGTGCATGGAGACTTCCAAGATCAAGCTCTCCGTCACCAAAGGCCTCCGGTGGCGACTGCAGGCTGCCGTGCCTTCAACGCCGAGCTATGCAGCGTGGCCTGGTCGGGCAAGTTCAAGCCAGATCTGCCCCCACGCTATGATGGCACGGCTAACCCTGCGGAGTTCCTCCAGCTATATGAGCTGGCCATTGAAGCCGCCAACGGGGACGAGAAGGTCATGGCGAACTGGTTTCCCATGGCGCTCAAGGATGGTGCCCGCACCTGGCTCCTGAACCTGGCTCCTGGCATGATTTCCTCCTGGGACGAGATGCGCACCCACTTCATCGCCAACTTCCAAGGCACCTGCGACCGGCCCCCGGCGATGAGCGACTTGCGCCGCATCAAGCAGCAGCTAGGAGAGACCCTGCAAAAGTTCATCCAGCATTTCAACAACGCCCGCCTTAAGATCCCCTGGGTGTCTGAGGAGGCCATCATCTCAGCCTTCTTCGCTGGCGTGCGTGACATCAAGATGAAAGAGGAGCTTGCGATCCATGAAGACCTGTGCACCTCCCTGGAGCTGTTCAATTTGGCGACCAAGTGTGTCAGGGCTGAGGAAGGACACCTTTCCCTCCTTGAGCTACCGGCTGCCGACCCAGAAGAGAAGAAGCCCAAGGTCAAGGACGTGAAACGCAAGGGGGTTGCCGTGCTTGCAGCAGAGCCGGACACCAAGCGAGGCAGGGATCAGCCTGAGTCATCCAAGGGCAGCCGGTACTGCGTGTACCACGACCTCCACACCCACAACACCAACTAATGCCAAGAGCTCAGGGGCGTGCAGGACGTGTGTGCCGGCCGACGCCCCGAGCACAGCGATCGGGGCTATGGACGAGGAGGAGGAAGAGGTGGAGGACGATGGGAAGACTGTGGCCCTCGCCAAGGGTGGCGTGACCGACCTCGCGAGGACCACCGGCAGGACCAGCCTCGCGAGGGAGGTTGGAGTGATCAGCCTCACGAGGATCGCCCACAAGGCAACGTGGGCCTCCCTCCTCTTCCACCACAGCCGAGGAGGAATGAAGACCATCATCAGGACGAGGGGGCTGGAGGCTTCCAGGAGCCGCACGCAATCACTTGCATCTTGGGCGTCGCTCAGGCCCCGGCCTCTCAGCGCATCTTCAAGCAGTTCGCTCGCGAAGTGAATGTAGTCCTCCCCAAGCTTGAGGCCACACGCCCTCTCAGGTGGTCAGCGTGCGCCATCACATTCAGCTCAGCGGATCAGCTCAAGTGTGCGTCCACAGCCGGAGTCCTCTCGATGCTTTGTTCCCCAATCATCAGCAATGTGCAAGTCACCAGGAACCTCATTGATGGCGGAGCAGGGCTCAATATCCTGTCCGTTGAGACATTCAACAATCTCCAAGTGCCATACAATCAGCTTCAGCCAACCAAGCCTTTCTTAGGAGTAACCGACGGTTCCATTGTCCCGATAGGGCAGGTCCGCCTTCCTGTTACCTTCGGGAAGCGCGACAACTACCACACCAAGCTCATTGACTTTGACGTCGCGCACATCCGCCTGCCGTACAATGCCATCCTCGGGTACCCAGCTGTGGCCAAGTTCATGGCCGTGACTCATCACGGCTACAATATCCTCAAGATGCCAGGAAGCGGTGGAGTCATCATGGTGCCTTGTGAAGAGAGGGATGTTGTGTGTTCTCTGGAGCGTGGTTTTCAAGACGCTTCGATCGACGACCCAGATCACAGGAGCGGAAGGCTTCCCGAGGCAGTCCCTAAGAAGAAGAAGACATCGCCTGGTCCGAACCCTCGGGAGGCAGGCCCCTCAGGATCCGTGCCCGTTCAGGGGCGCCTCCTTCTATCGCATAGGAAGGCACACCTGGCGCCCTCCTCGAGAAAGGCTCGGGAGCTCTCTCCTGGAGGGCCATCGACTTTGCTAAGATCACGAGGAAGGCGCTCCGGAACCACTTGGAGGCGTGTTTCAAAGCATGTTTCCCTCAGGAAGGAGCAAGGCAAGGAGGGCCAAACCCTCAGGAGTTCGTCAGCAAGATCATTCAGGAGCTGCAGGAGTCAAGAGTCATGAGTGGCAGCCGCCGCTTACCCACCGTAGCTCCCCATCCGGGCGAGGATGGTGGGCTGTGCGTCTGCATCGACATACTAGGACTCAACCGAGATGCCTCTCAGGAGCACCTCTGGCCCTCACGCGTGGGACGCTTTGAAGGTCCACCCCACAGCTATGTTCGCATGCCTTACGGCTTGCCGAACGCGGCTGCTATGCGTCAGCGCCTCATGAGGAGCATCCTGGAGGCTCAAGTGGCCAGGCATTCCACAGTCTTGGCAGAAATGGAGATGGTCCGCGAGGAGCCGCCAGCGCCTCCGGAGCCTCCCGAGGCTCCCGGGCCTGGGGGCTCATAAAGAACGGCTTCCGCAGCGCATGCTGTCTGCTACTTCAGCATCCCTTCATCTTCAACATCATCAGGTGACATCCTTCGAGTTTCATTTTCAGCTGGGAGCGCCCCCAGGGCTGCATCATTCCCAGGCCGCGTGGGTCCGTCCCTGCAGCATGTACCCCTTTTGTTCATGTTTTTAGCTTACTTTGTTGGGGGCGCCCCTCGGCTGCATTATCCCCAAGCCACTCGGGCCTGACCCAGCGGCATGTATCCCTCTCGTGTTTATTCGGGTCGTGTGTTTGACCCACCATGATCATTACTTGATGCCTGTGGCGGAACCCTTCTTCCCTCATGCCGGCCGCTTGCACATTAAAGGGGGGGTACCCGAGCATCGCGACTCATGGACTCTTACTGGCTCTCCAGCCCTCACCTCCTGGCCTTGTCCACGTCATCGCAACCTGGCATACTAGCGACGGCTGAGCTTGCTCGAGGGTCGGGACCTGAGGACGTAGAGCGTCGGTATCTAACAAAATTTGCAGGAGCACATTACAAGTAAAGGCCCAGAGCCAGGCGCAACCCACCTTGAGGTAGGGCCCTGTGAGTCCCGCGCTGGCTCACGGGTGCCCAAATACACCTCGTCAGGCCCTACCGTGCTAGCCACGTGTCAGGGCAGGGTTGTACACGCCCCGGGGGCTCCTCCCGGAGGAGAGCCCCCTCCCACGCACAAGTGGAAGCACCATGCTCCGTGCTGGCTGACGACACTCCCGAGGAGCGGCTATGCCCGTACACATACGGAAGCGCTATGCTCCGCGCTGGTGATAAACAACTAAGGGTGGCCCCAGGCTGTGTCAAGCTCAGGGAGCCCAGAGCTCAGTGTCCGGCCCCATCGTAACACCTCCCCTCGAGAGTGTCGCGCGAGGGGGCTGGGCACGGGGGCTACGCCTGGGTCACGCCCAGATGCACGCACCCAGCCAGGCCCCTCGGGTCTGGTTTGTCGCACGTCTCTCCCCGAGCGGAGCCAAGGTACGAAGGCCGTTTGAACGTCAAGGGGGACTCCTGAGCAGCGCGACACAGGAGCCTAACTGGTCACGTAGCCCCTCACCCCTTAGTTCTAAAAGGCTAACGGCGGTTGAGGTATGCGCGGGGCCGGGCCCTGCCGATGTAGAACGGTAGATTTACTCATACATCTCCCCTCCCTACTTGCTATTCGCGCGTCAAGGGGGACTCCTGAGCATCGCGACTCAGGAGCCTAACTGGTCACGTAGCCCCTCACTCCTTGGTCCCGTCCTGGTTTCCGGCCGGGGCTAACGATGGCTGAGGTATGCACGGGGC
This sequence comes from Triticum aestivum, assembly GCF_018294505.1. Lineage (NCBI taxonomy): Eukaryota > Viridiplantae > Streptophyta > Magnoliopsida > Poales > Poaceae > Triticum > Triticum aestivum. Next base: position 128,804,784 of record NC_057798.1, read on the forward strand.
CGGGCTCTACCGACGTAGAACACAAGCAAGTAGGAAGGAAAAAAATGCAAATCTCAAGGAATTCAAAAGCAAATATTACAGTCCACGTATTGTTTTCACAACGCCAAACTCAAGTTTAAACGCCTCCTCAAGGCATGATGCATGTTGCAGGAGCTAAAAACAGGACATGAGCCGCGAAGGGGTCACTTTCCGGCAGTGACATCGCTGGTGGCGGAGTTGCGCTGGGCGGATTTGCCTCGCGGAGCCTCAGGATCGACAACATCTCGCCTTGGCTTGGTGCTGAAGGCGCGGAACCTCGCCAGCAGAGCCTCCGCTCGACCCTTCACGGCCTCAGCAGCGGCAGCGGCAAGCTCGCCGCTATTAGGCTCCAACAGGCTGTCAAGGTCAACGTTGGGGTCGCGAAGGTAGACGTGGGTGAAGACGCGCGTCAGCGCTGCAGAAAAAAGGACACGCGCCTCAGCCTCAGCCGTGGGGCCAAGGCCGATGGCGACATCTTCTGTCGTGGAATTATCACGTCAGATGTCCTTAGTGTGAGGACTTAGTCACGAGGCCAACGCATCTATGTGGTAGCTTGAGAGGGGTTGAGCGGAATCGAGAGACGCAACACAAGACAGGGATTTAGACAACTTCGGGCCCCGGGAAACATCATCCGGTAAAAACCCTACGTGCTGTTTGAGGCTAGGTCTCATTATGATCACGAGGGAGTCGCCGTAAACCGGCTCTCCTCTTTGTGTCTAGCCCTAAGATTGTTTCTCTTGCTTGTCGCTTGTCCCTCTTTGGGGAGCCCTGCCCCTCCTTATATATGTTGAAGGGGCGGGTTTCATGTGGAGTCCTATTAGGATTAGGACTAATCTATCTCTAATACAAACCGGATACAAGTCCTGGTCTTAACTCCTTGTAAGGTAAATATTCCTCATGCCTTTCCTCTTAAACCGGCCCACAATAGTTGAACCGGCCTTCATGAACCGCCAGACGGGCCACCGGGTCTTGTCGCTCCTTTGACCCGTCCGCTGGGTCACCAGTGAGATACAACGTCCTGGCGGGTTGCTGGTAAATCGCCAGGTTTGGGCGGGTCACCAGATGAATATCGCCAAGTGCCAGCGGGACCTCAAATAATCCGCCAAGTCCGGCCGGGTTAACTTCCGGCCGGTTTACACCGCGGGGTATATCCCCGACATTAGCCCCCAGTTTAATTTGCTTGTAGAAAATATTTTGTAAATAAAGAATCCTCTTGAATCGGCCTTGAATGCTCTGACTTGACAAAAATATTGGTCTTCAAATATTCAACTGATGTTCAGCCGGTCTGAAGATGTAAAACTTGCCGGTTTAATATTACCAAAATTGCCGGGTTATAAAAACTGATAATTCTGGGTCATGATTGTTGCCAACGCCAGTTCATGTTTATTGATGACGCCGGGTTGCAGACACAAGGTCGTAATGGTTGGTGACGCCGGGTCCATCCAGTTTGCTCAAAATAGAGAATTTGAAAATAGTTCTTCCATAATAATATAATACCTGTAGCCCCCAAGTCTTGAGTAGAACAAAGTGATGGCTTAAGACTTGTTTCAATATAAATACTGCCACTTAAGAAGAAATCCATGTTGTTCATCCCAGTCACTTAGTAAAAACTGAATACTCCATATTATGTAGCCCCCAAGTGTCGGGTTGTCATGCTTGCAGCAACCTGGGACTTGTAATTTCCTGATGCTCATAAAAACTTCAACCAGTGTAGCCCCCAAGGGCCGGGTCATTATGCAATAATGAGCAGGGACTTTGTAAGTATAATCATGTAATCTTTGAATAGCAACGATGTAGCCCCCAAGGGCCGGCTCAGTAAGATAATATTGAGCTGGGACTTTGATATATACTTCAATGAAAATAACATCATATGATGTAACCCCCATCATGGGGCTTGAATTCACGTCCACAAGGTTAAGAGCCTTGTGCTTTACCAACTGAGCAGTGGACCCTTCAATATAATGAATAAAAAGCTTTGTACCTTGAATTGTTTAACAGGAGCAATTGGTAGCCCCCAAGGGCCGGCTCATTATAATGTGATGAGTCGGGTCTTCAATAAGATGAACAAAGAATGACTTTGCATTAGCCCCCAAGTGTCATGGTGCCTGCTTGCAACAACATGAGACTTGCATATTTGATGTAGTCGCAACTTTAAATAATGTAGCCCCCAAGTGCCGGGTCGTAAGCCTGCAGCAACTCGGGACTATTCCTTCAATTGTACAAAAAAAATCATATCTATTGATAATATGATAGCCATTGTGCTAAAGCGACTTTATAAACCTCAATAATACCGGTTATTAATAACCATGATAAAATCCAACCATGTTGGCTATTCAAGATAATATAATCCGGTATGAAAACCTTATTCATTCAGTATCATAACTAAAATTCAACCAAGTTTGGCTATTTAAATAATATAACCCAATGATTTATAAGCGCATGATTCCAATGGCGCAATCCAAATATATATTGGCGACTTATAGTCCCAAGCCAGGCCGGTTTAATAAACACCGGATAATTTTTCATCATATACTGGCGACTTATCGTGTTAAAGCCAGGCCGGTTTAACAAACACCGGATAATTTATCATCATACTGGCGACACATAGTCAAAAGCCAGGCCGGTTTAATAAACGTCAGTGATTTATAATCATGCTTTATTCAACCTGTTTCTGCATACAACAAGTTTAAAGTGTCCTGGCAGTTTACCGCCGGACGGGTCATAATGCCCAACATATAACCTGGGTTTATAACCAAGGTTGCACTTAAGAATAATCAAATATGAAATATATCATACCTGTGATATTGAATCACATAGCTGGTTTTACCAACTTTTTGTAGTAAGAGTGATAACCCCAATCTTGAGTAATGATAACTCCTTTCATACTGTGCTGGTTGATGATAAACCGTACCGGGTTGTGATAAACACCGGTTTAACCATATATAATACTGGCGACTCGTAGTCAAACCAGACCGGGCTGATAGTCTCCTGATTATAACTTGATCCTGTATTGACAACTTGTAATTGAAAGTCAAGCCGGGTTAATGAACGTTGGTTTACTCCATAATAGGATGGTAACATAAAATCAAAAAATCAAACCGGGCAAATAGTCTCCGGATTAAGAATTGACCGTGTTCCGTCAATTGACAGTCGAACCAGTCTGCGAATTTTGTCAGTTTGAGAACGCAACAAAGAAGAAATATTTATTAAAGAAAATTTCAAGCAAAGACAATGATAAAACTATTTGCAAAAAAGGAGGCTTTACTGAGCCGATCAGATGGTGTTACCATGGTCGGATACGACCAAGCTCCCAATAGGTGTAGCTATGGTTCAAGTCAGCCCGGTCCCCAACTAAAACCGTGGCATTATGCCGATCAAGTGGCGTGGCAATGGTTCGGGTTCGACCAAGCCCCCAAGTGACTCTGTGGCCTTAGGCCGATCAAGAGGCGTGACTGGTTCAGACTTGACCATGTCCCCAAGTGATCTAGTGGATTTCTCCTATCAAGAGGTGTTGCATTGGTTCAGACACGACCAAGCCCCCAAGTGACATAACATGGTGCTTTGAAAAGCTAACCCAAGAGGTAAACCGGAGGCCCCTTTAAGACAGAACCTCCGTGTAACCACGCATGATGTAAAAAAGAACAGAGACCCCGCTTTATGAAGCAGAAGCCCCCATGTGATCAATAATATGTTAGGCTAATAAGGCAGGATACCCATGTTTGAACCGCGCATCATGGCAGCAGGTCCTTTTTGGTAATTTTTAACTTTTTTGCAAGAGATAAATTCTTCTTGAACCGGGATCTTGAACCGGATATTGAGAGCTTCAAAGCTTTGTGGGAGACATCTTTCCCTTGACCCGGATTTTAAACCGGAATCTTCATTTTCAGCCGGAAATTTTCTGATGGTCTTTAAACTCGAACTTGCAAGAAGTTAATTCCTTTTTGAACCGGACATTGTTAAACCGGATTTGGGCGCTTCAGAGCTTTGTTTGAGAAAAGATCTCCCTTGACCCGAATTGTAAACAAGATATTTGAGAGCTTCAATGAGACTGACTTCCCTTGAGCCGGATTTTAAACCGGAACCCTTTCTGATGACCCGGATCTTCTTCATTGAGCCGGGATTTTGTAACTGTCATATACTTTCTAAGCCGGAAATTTTCTGACGGCCTTCAAATAACAGTAGCCTCCTGGACCGGGTTATCTTTCCCTCCATCATCCTGGGGTTCTTAAATTTGCTGAAACTAGCAAGATTTGCTGAGTCATGTCATCGTAGCCCCCGAGTCTCAAGGTGACTCGAGGAGTTGGCTTGAAACTCTTCATATTTGACCATGATATAAACCGACATAACTTGTATATCATTGGTGTTGATAGCACGATGTAAATCCACAGAAGGTTGAGGTGACTGCGGCGGGTTATAAATGATCCCGTATGAGCCGTGTCAGCAACTCGGCCAATGGTTCCTTCCAACTGGCGATTTGAAGTTAACCAAACTGTAGTGGCGGCGACTTGTGCGCCTGCCCATTGAGCCATCCAGTGCAAACGGCGGTTGATAGTATATGATAATTTGCCTCCTTTTTGTTGAGAGAAAATCGGGCTACCCAAGCTGTGACTTGCTCATACTCAATAAATAGCTCATGCAGACAGGTGCGGCCCGGTATGTTGATGTAGACCAGGCCGCGAGAGACGGACGACAAAAACGACCGCAACATCAGAGGCAGCTCGGATAGATGAGTCGGCCGCGGTGTTGTAAGCCAGTGCGGATGAGCAAGTTGTCTTCCTTGTTGTAAACCGGCGTGGTCATAAAAGACGGCCAGTGCATTGTAAACCGGTGCGGTCGCGAGAGACGGCCACGGCGTTGTAAGCCGACGCGATCGAGAGAGACGGCCATGGTGTTGTAAGCCGGTGCAGGAGTCCGTTGAGTAACGACGACCACCTGCGCCAAAAGATGTTGGCGTGTCTCCACCTCCGCGGTAAAATATCAATTTTTATCATAAATAATTTGCCCTGCATAAACAATATTGCAGACTAAGGCAAAGATAAACTTGTTCTTTGACAAAAACAACATGTGATGATAAAAACAAACTTGGATGGATATCACCTGATGCGTCAGGCCAGTAGTTATCCACCGCGGAGTTGATGATCACCGCAGTGAAGCTGAAATCCATCATGGGCAAGTCGGCCATGCGAGCAGACAGTTGAACCGGCCGCGGTGTTGTAAACTGGTGCGAATCGTCCGTGGTGTTGTAAGGTGGTGCAGACGGGCGAGTCGGCCGGCACGTTGATGTAACCCGGACCGCGATACGCGTGTCCGCAAATGGCATAAAAATTGTCCTGTGTAAAAATATTACAGGACAAAGTAATTGTTTTTTGACAAAAAACAATAAGTGTTTAATACATAAATTTAGATGAATGCCACCTGATGTTTGGGCGGACAGTACAACCATCGCAGCATCAAAAGCGGCTTCAGAGTGATGAATCGGACGCGGCCCTGTAAGCCGGCACAGACGAGCCAGTTGTCCTCCGCGTTATAAACCGGTGCAGACGCATGAACCAGCGGCGAGGGTGGACGACGAGTCGTCCGTGACGTTATAAGGTGACGCGAACCGGCAAATTGGCCGGCGCGTTGATGTAAAACGGACCGCGATACGTGTGTCCGTGAAGCTGCGCGGCACAGCCAAACGTGCCTCCGTAGTATAATGCCATCATCTTTTTTAATGGCCTTCCTGCATAAAAATATTACAGGCCAGAGTAATCGTTGTCGGATGAATTAATATGTACTTATAAAATACATGAGAAAAATAACACATGATATTTTTTGCCGGATGAATACAGACAGCAGATAATGCTAGATGAAAAATTAACCGCACATACACTGAGGCATACGTCTATCTCCATGTAGCATTACCACCCACGTGGGTTGCAGGGCGGAGAGGCGGAGGCACAGAGGTGCAAGTCGCCAGGCGGGTCAATGGTGAGGCGGCTCAGCGAGATGAGGCCGCAGACGTGCGAGCTGCCGGACGGGTCAATGGTCGTTTTCGTGTTGCCGTAGGCGCTCTGCTTCATATGAGGAATAGGGGCGCTGTAGGTTGCCTCAAGGGCCAGTCCAACCTGGCAACTTTTTCCTTTCCTTAATTCTTGAATCAGCTTCCTTTCTTGTTTATTCAGATCTTAGCCGGGCTAACACGTCCTCTGTCAGGACATGGTGTATCTTGCTTGATACGGAGTAGTAGTTGCCTAAAAACATACAGATCATAGATTGTCTGAACTCCAATGGCGGGTCATGGACCGTATCTTTTGTTGATGTAGGCGGCCCACTGGCTGATATTTCATGGACATCTATGTACGCACAGGTCATCCAACGGGTCGTGGCCGGTTTCCGAGTCGCCCACGTCACACCCCCTTTTTTTTAACCTAGCGCTGGAGATTAAACCCCGTGACTCGTGTCTCCTCGTAAAGGTTGTATACAGTTCATCCAATAACAGGTTGTGTACATCCGACTTTTGCATAGGAAAACGATCTGGTTGAACCGGCGGCAGTGGAGGAAATACGAGCGAGACCAAGTCCAGCTTAAGTCCGATTCTGGCAGCAGCTTTGAGGTCAACAGCAGCGATTCAGCGAGGAATTTGCTCGGGGTCAACCCAGAGCAGAAAACGGCTTGATGAAAAATCACAGTAGCGAATCCGTGTCATAATAGTAACTCGCCTTGTGGCCTGTAGCTGTATTAGAAACACTAGCTCCTTTGGAGTCTCCAAACTCGTCGGTTTCAGACGACTTAAAACCCACCAGATAAATCGCAGGACGGCAGCAACGAACAGACTGCAACCCTAATTACTTAAAAACTGGCTATCCTTCATCCGAAAAATTATGAACTTCTCGATCCCTATGAAAGATCCCTTCAAGAACTCAACACCATCATGCGCAGGCCCCACGGTGGGTGCCAACTATCGTGGAATTGTCACGTCAGATGTCCTTAGTGTGAGGACTTAGTCGCGAGGCCAACGCATCGATGTGGTAGCTTGAGAGGGGTTGAGCGGAATCGAGAGACGCAACACAAGACAGGGATTTAGACAGCTTCGGGCCCCGGGAAACATCATCCGGTAAAAACCCTACGTGCTGTTTGAGGCTAGGTCTCATTATGATCACGAGGGAGTCGCTGTAAACCGGCTCTCCTCTTTGTGTCTAGCCCTAAGATTGTTTCTCTTGCTTGTCGCTTGTCCCTCTTTGGGGAGCCCTGCCCCTCCTTATATATGTTGAAGGGGCGGGTTACATGTGGAGTCCTATTAGGATTAGGACTAGTCTATCTCTAATAAAACCGGATACAAGTCCTGGTCTTAACTCCTTGTAAGGTAAATATTCCTCATGCCTTTCCTCTTAAACCGGACCACAATAGTTGAACCGGCCTTCATGAACCGCCAGACGGGCCACCGGGTCTTGTCGCTCCTCTGACCCGTCCGCCGGGTCACCAGTGAGTTACAACGTCCTGGCGGGTTGCTGGTAAATCGCCAGGTTTGGGCGGGTCACCAGATGAATATCGCCAAGAGCCAGCGGGACCTCAAATAATCCGCCAAGTCCGGCCGGGTTAACTTCCGGACGGTTTACACCGCGGGGTATATCCCCGACATCTTCAATGGCGTGGACCAGGAAGGGAAGCAACTTGGCGGGGCCGTCCTCGGCGCCGGCCAGCGGTTTTTCCAGGCCGCCATCATAAAGCGTCTTCAGCGAGGCGCGAGCCCTCTCCTCCAGCTTCGTGAAGGCCACGCGGTCCTTGGCCAGGACCCGCGCCCTGCCGTCCAGCTCGATCCTCTTTGCCTCCAACGCCTGCTCTAGCGTATCTAAGAGGCCATGGCATTCATCAACCTTGGCATCCTGGTCCTTGGCGGCAGTCTCGCGAGTCTTTATCTCTTCCTCCTTCTCCTGGCGGTCACGTGCCTCCTTGGTGAGCTGGTCGCGCGGGCCTTGCAGCTTGCTCTCCAGCGCCTTGCAGCAGCCCCGGACATCCGCAGCCTCACCCAAGGCAGCGTCGCGAACGGCCTTGGCCTGGAGGATGGCCTGCTTCTCCTCATCGCAAGCCGTCGCAACCTGAACCAGCGCCGCTCGAACTAAAGCATTAGAGCGGACCCAGCCGGAGGCCAGCTCCAGGCGCCCGGCCACAAAGCGGGTCGGCGCCCTAAAGATCTTCTTGCAGCCGGTCCAGCTCAGCAGCAGCACGATCCAGGACGGTAGAAGGAGTCGGAGAAATGGTAGTTGGCGGAGTAGGAGGAGAAGACGGCAGCGTGATCACAACACCCTGAGTTGGGACCTTCTGAGCCCCGATGACTGCGGCAGTGGCGTCAGGCGAGAACGCCTCAGGAGTCGCTTGGGCCATGGGGGCTGAGCTTGCCTCAGCACGCCCCACTTGGCCTCGCGAGGATGACCGGGTAGGAGAGGCCCGGGCTTTGCCGCCCCCTTCTCCCGTGGGTGGAAGTGCTGCTCTGGACGAAGCCTCAGGGGCCCCCCTCGGCCTTTTCGCCGCAGGCACCGGCCTAGACAAGGAATATGGATGTCAAGCCTTAGCAACAAAGCAAGAAGCAAAACAAGAATCAAGCACTTACTGGTCATCGCCTGCGGGCTCAAGCAACCTCCGGCCGAACTTGAAGCCAGAGAGCCGGCTGCTGGGGTCAACCTCAGGAGACTCGGGAGCAGGAGGCACGTCTGTAGATCGCCTCAGAGCCGGAGCAGGCCCGCGGAGAACCAGCCATGTCCTGTCCATCTTCGGGATCAAGGGTGAGCACTCACCGCCTCGCTCGTCGCCATCCTTGTCGTCGTCCGGCATGAGGCGAAGAGCGCGAGACCTGCATCGAGGGAGGGGCTCTCTCGACTCCCCGTCGGTCACCACGGAATCGGGCTCCTCTTCCTGCCCCTCTTCTTCCCCTTCTCTACCGAAGTCGCTGGAGGATACGTTCACCGTCGCCAGGGCTGCCAGGTCCTCAGGAACCTGCGCGGGCACAGGCCCATCCCCGTTGAAAGCAGGTATGGAGTTCACCACCTGCTCCCAATCATCCCGAGGGGACAGGGGTATAGGAGCACCCTCCAATCTCGCCACGTCTCCCCCAACAAGGGATTGGAGGACCGCGGCCAGATCTCCGTCCGCCAAGACTAGGGGGCTCGGGCGAAGGGCGGCATTGCCCCCCCCCCCCGAGCCTCCACAGCAGGAGCGAGTGTTCCCGAAGCGGAGCCACCCGATGCTCCAGGAACTCCCTCAGGAGCGACGCCCTGGTCAGCTTCCCCGTCGCCATGTTGCCTGACCACAGGTCCGCGTCCATCCTCTCCAGCACTGGCTTCACGCGGGGATCGATGAGCTCTGACCGGACCAAGCATCGACGGCCTCAGGCTGCCTCGTAGGCAGGATCAGCCGGGGGTGGATGCGGCCAGCATCCACCATGACCCACTTGCTCCGGAAGCGTTCGATCCTCTTCCCGGGCTTCGAGATAGCATTGTAGCTGGAGTACGCAATAAAGCTCGCGCACACAGTGATGGGGCCGCAAGCAACCCAGAGGTAAAAGTAATGGCGCAGCAAGGCCACCAAGGGCCGTACCCCTACATGAGCCTCGCAGTAGTAGGCGAAAATCGCCAGGAGAAGAACAGAGTTGGGATGGAGGTGCAGAGCTTGCAGGTTGTAATGGCGGAGAACAGAAAGGAAGAACTCGGAAAAGGGAGGAACCAGACCGGCGGCGATGGCGCTCACGAAGAGCGGGTAGAAGGTGCTTCCTTTGTCCTAGGGAAGGGCGGAACCAACCTTGAGAGCGGCCGCCCCGTCATTGCCTTGCGCCGCCATCATCTGGCACATTCGGGCAAGGTTCTTCTCCGACACATTCGAAGGATCCAGAGCGGGCGAGTACCAAGCTCCGTCCGGGGTCTGGCGAGGCGCCATGCCTTGCTAAGACGCAGGGTTGGAGTAGATCTGGGGATTTCGGAAGCAAGAAGGAGGAGAGCAAGAAAGGAATCTGGGCAATGACTGGAGAAGGCAAAGAAGGTAATCCTAGCCGGGTACCGCTCTCTTGTCAATTCGTGCAGTTTCCAAGGCCGCAGGCTGGTGGGGCCCGCAGCGCTTTGCACTTGCCCCTTCACTTCTCTGCTAAGACAAGTCCAGGCGCGCCTTGGGCACGGGGGCTACTGTCGGCGTTCTGGGAATGGGGGTACCCAGACTTGCCTACCTGCGGCCTACGGCGTGGCTCAAGGAGTGGCCCAGTACGGCCCATCTTCATCAACACATGCTCAAGACCCTCGCGAGGGGCCAAGCCTCGCGGGGCGGACAACAGGAAGCTTCCTCAGGCACAGCCTCGTCAGGCTGGCTCGCGAGGACGCGGAGAGATCAAGGCAGGGTACCTCACGAGGTGCCCGTGACGCAAGCCATGATGACCGAAGCCAGGCAGGCGCTGGCCTGCGCAGAGTCCTTGTTTCCTCTTTTGTGCAAAGGGGGCAAGCGCAGGCAAGAGTATCAAGCAAAGGCAACCATTTCGGTGCAAGAAGACCAAGACCAGCAGAACGGCAGGATGGAGGTCATCATGGAGCCCAAGCCGGCGTCACCATTAGAGTCTTTGGCAGGCGAGGACCGACTTTAGCCAGGATAAGTGTACTAGATGTTCCCCTTCAAGATGGCCAATTGTTGGCGCCCTTCCCGCTCAATATTTGGGAAGAGGACCAGGGCCTCGCTCTATAAATAGGGCTAGCCACCATAGAAGAAAGGGATCCAGATTCAATCCTTCCCAAGAGCCATCACCTCCAGAAGAACTCCTCCCCTCGCGAGGCAGTTCTTCCCTTGTATTATTCATCATCAGCCCCTGAGGCAATCCACCACACCACAAACTAGAGTAGGGTATTACACCACAGTGGTGGCCCGAACAAGTATAAACCTCGTGTCCCTTGTGTTGTTCTTCGTGTAGTTTAGATCCTTGCAAGGCGACGAGACATGAGTAGGTAGAAGGTTTGATCTCCACGCGCACCCCAGAGTTCGAACCTTGAGGGTCTGCCGGAACCCGGAATCCGACAATTTTCAATTGTGCTGTAAACGCAAGGCGTACCTGTGTATAGATAGTAGCCCGTGAGACTCTGGTTGCCTTCCAAACGGAGGCGATCAGAGGATCAAAAATGATATATCAGCTTAGGAAATAATTTTGCCAATTGGCACACATGCTGCTTCGGCCCTGGCTACTGCCCGTGCTACGGAGGTTGCCAAACTGAAGCGGCAACTTGATGTGGTGAATGATGACATCATGCTTGTTCACAAACGGCTCGACGAGGCGCAAGGTATGTCTTCGGGGAGGTCAGTAAGTATCAATAGGCGCATGATGCTAAAAAATTGTAATACGCTTAACTGCAGATGGTGTTGCCGCCGTGGAGACCCTTCGGGCTGAGCTTGCCCGGGCCAAGGAGCGAGCCACGATTAGTAATGCGGCTGCCGAAAAGGCAGCTGCTGATTTAAAAGCCGAACATGCTGATCAGCACCAAAGCAAGGAGAACATATCCACTATGTCGCTGGAGCTAAAGGATGCCACCAGCCGATGTGAACTGCTCGAGAAAGAGAACCAAGAAAAAACGCCTGACCTTGAGAAGGCCTTAGAAGCGGCAAAAGAAAACCCGGTCTGAGTCCAGAGCGGCTCGGGAGGAGATCCGGCAAGCCGAGGAGATCGCGGCTGGGAAGCCCTTTTTATTGCATACTAAATTCGGCGATCCGAAGTATGCCCCACTTGATCAAATGTGGAGTTCTCCATACGCATATTTGGACTTGTCGAAGAGTGCTTCTGATGCGATGCAGCTTTTCCAATCCCAAGAAGGCCATGAAGCGGAAAAACTTTTTTGGTCACAGTTTAGCATGCCAAGGCGTCCGCTGCTGTTAAACGAATAGCTAGCTGAATGGGCCGAGCTCCATAGGATATCCGGACTTGCCATGAAGGCTGTCGTGGACCGGCTGAGGCCTGGGGAACCAAGTCCGAGTAGTTATTTTGGTTTGCTGCAACGACTTGTTCATGCGGTGTCTCATATCGACGCTGTCAAGTGGCAACGTGCATAGAAGGCGCATAGATGGCACTTGCCCGCGTCAAGACATACTGAGCAAAGATGAAGGCCACCAATATTGCAATAAGGGGTCCACCCGAGAGCCAGGACACGCCAGAGCATTATTTTGAAGAAGTCTTAGAGGGTTCCCGCTTGATAGAGGGTCAGTGCTCGAAAGATATTATGTTTGAGTAAAATGTATCAAAATTGTAAGAACAATGCTTATCATAAATGAAGGATTGATTTATACTTTTGCCTATAAAGTATTTTAGTGCTTCCTGTGTGGCCGTTCTGTATATATATATATATATATATATATATATATATATATATATAAACTGAAAGTTTACCAGTCTTCGGCTTCAGCCCCCTCGCGTATAACACGGGGGTGTTCGGAGAATAATTGATCACTCTTAATCCAATGTCTTGGTCCATTTAAGGAGGTGTCAATGTGGCGAACCAGGCAATCATACTATAGGGCTTTAACACTTTCACTTAGCCATATTAGTTTGACAGTGGGGCTACGATATAGCCCCTGGTATGTACGCAGTTGTCCGAGTACCGTGCGTTGCTCATACGTGACTGGAAAATCGGTCCTTCATTAATGCATCATGACAGTCAGTTTTCGGCTTTCTTTACTGAGGTGCTCATATGGATGAACCAGGACACAATCACAGTAGTTCTCCCTTTACTACCTTAGCTGATATAGCGGAATGTAGGGTAGCAAGCACAGGAGCCGGGCAACCCTACTATTGACCAAAGACATGATTCGGAGCTGATGCATATAAGGCCAAACTCGTGACACCGAACACTCCCTAAGGTGTTCAGAATTTTTACCATATACCGGGCTGAATACAGCCCCTGGTAATGGACCCTGGGTTCAAGGCACATGTGGCAATCTGGTGTGGGGAAAGAGCGCCGGTGGTGAGAAAATAAAATTTCACACACATTATGAATCAAGCTGCTTCTATAACCTACATCATTAAGACGGCAAGTCGTATTCTTACATATAGTGCCGATAACCTCCTTGGACAGTTTATATGCCAGGAAGGTATGAAACAAAAAGAGATAAAAAAGGTTTACACATGGGCTTAATCTTAAAAAATAAACCTTAATGTGGGGCCCTGCTGCACGTCTACGCCTTTTTCTCTGTTGTGAAGTGTCCTTGAAGGGTATAGTGTGGCGGCCATCTGTAAAAAGGGGAAAAAACCAGGTGAAAGAAGTTGGTGTGGCCATAAATAAAACTGGTTCGTTTTAATGAACTGTAAGATATAAAATTTTAAGTAAAAATAGGGTCTAGCCGAACTATGGACTTTTTGTGCGCAGTGTGCCCCCGGTGCCACCCAAGGATTTTTAGGTGCACATTTATATTTACGTGGCGCATGTGTTGTCTCCTTATGGGGTGGTCGGCTGGGGGCGTGTCTGCTAATTGAGCTCAGGTTTATCTGAGCTGCCGCACTTTGGTGTGCGCCGGACACGTTTTGCTGTGTCTACGGTCTTAATGATCGAGAAGCTATTTGATTTGAAGAGGTCGTTTTGTGCTTCAACTGGCAGAGCCGCCGTGTATTCTTCTGTACGAAGAGAGCATTATGTGTTTCCACTGACCGTAATGACGTCACGAGGTCTAGGCATTTTGAGTTTTAGGTAAGCATAATGTGGGACTGCATTAAAGCGGGCAAAGTCCGTTCTTCCAAGTAGTGCATGATAGCCACTTCGAAATGGAGCTATGTCGAAGATTAACTCTTTGCTTCGGAAGTTGTTAGGAGAGCCGAATACGACTTCCAATGTTAGAGAGCCCTTGCAGCGGGCTTCTACGGCCGATATGACTCCTTTAAAGGTAGTGTTGCTTGGCTTGATTCTTGACGGTTCTATTCCCATTTTGCAGACAGTGTCCTGGTATATCAGATTGAGACTACTGCCGCCGTCCATGAGGACTCTGGTGAGGTGGTATCCGTCAATTATTGGGTCGAGCACTAAGGCAGCTGAACCCCCGTGACGGATACTAGTCGGATGGTCCCTGCGATCAAAGGTGATCGGACAGGCCGACCATGGGTTGAATTTGGGGGCGACAGGCTAGACATCATAGATTTCTCGGAGTGCGCGTTTGCGCTCCCTTTTTGGGATATAAGTGACGTAGATCATGTTCACTGTTTTGATCTGCAGCGGAAATTTCTTCTGTTCCCCCGTGTTTGGCTGGCGAGATTCGTCCTCGTCTCCGCTTTGAGGTCCCTTCCCTTTGTGTTCGGCGTTGAGCTTGCCAGCCTGCTTGAAGACCCAACATTCTCTGTTGGTATGATTAGCTGGTTTATCGGGAGTGTCATTCACTGTTGCCTTTAAATGTCTTCTTCCGTTGACCAGGTTTGGAGCCCCTGAATCCGGTGTTTACCGCTGTATTGTTTGAGCTTTCTTCATTGTTTCGACTTTTGTTTGTATAGCGTCGTGGCTTTCCATTGCCATCCCTGACTTCGGATGTGCCAGGATCGCCGGCGCTGCTACGAGCCAGCCAGCTGTCCTCACTCGCGCAAAAGCGGGTCATGAGTGTAGTTAGGGCTGCCATTGTCCTTGGCTTTTCTTGGCCGAGGTGTCTGGCCAGCCATTTGTCCCAGACACTATGTTTGAAGGCCGCTAAGGCTTCGGCATCTAGACAGTTGATGATTTGGTTCTTCTTAGTGAGAAACCGGTTCCAAAGCTTATGGGCTGATTCTCCGGGTTGTTGGATTATGTGACTTAGATCATCTACATCCGGAGGTCGGACATAGGTCGCTTGAAAATTGACCCGGAAAGCGTCCTCAAGTTCTTCCCAGCTTCTGATAGAGTTTTCGGGGAGGCTTTTCAGCCAGTGCCGAGCTGGTCCTTTTAGCTTGAGGGGTAAGTATTTGATGGCGTGGAGATCATCTCCGCGAGCAATGTGAATATGAAGAATAAAGTCTTCTATCCAGATCGCAGGGTCTGTCGTTCCATCGTACGCCTCGATGTTCACGGGTTTAAACCCTTCTGGAAATTCATGATCCAGCACCTCATCGATGAAGCACAGGGGGTGCGCGGCACCCCTGTATTTGGCTGTGTCATGGCGTGGGTCCGACAGTTGTAATGTTCGCTGTTGGTTCCGAACTGGTAAATGACCGGCATATTTGGTTTGATAACCATGGTCCTTTGTAGGAGCACGTTCCCTGGATCGATAGATGGACCTGGTTCTGGCAGCCTTCCTGTCCATGTTCTTACATGGATCGTGTTCATGGTCCTGAGTTGCACCCTCCCTTCCTTTATGGGGAGGGGGTGCGAGTTTGTTTGCGGCGTTTCTAGCCGCTCTGTCTCGACCACGAGGTGGCTGGTCTGGCATATCTGCCGTATTGTTCTTCGGCAGTATGGGCGCAATAGCCTCGTCGTCCAATTCAAGCAGCAGTTTTATCTTAGGATAGCTCTTTGTTTGGCGATTACCACCATAATTTTCCTAAGTGTTGAGCATTTCGTTCCATTTGTCATTGAGCATATCCTGTGCAGCTTTAAGCCGCTGCTTCCGCTTCTTTCGGTGGCGATAAGCCTCTGGTGGAGGCTCTTTTGTTCCAAAGGTTTTTCCGGGACGATGAATGCATCGTCGCCCTGAATAATCTCCTCTTCGGAGACGGGTTGATAATTGGTACCTTCGGCGTCGCTGTGGTCGGATAGCGGCCCCGGACTGTGTTCGCAGTTATCTTTCTCATCATGCTCCATTGCTGGGTTTGCGGGGTCTTCATTTTTTTCGGCGTCGTCCGGAGTGTTCTTTTCTCTTGTGTCGGTATCACTGTTTTTACCATGGAGTGGTTTAGAGCAGCGCTGCTGACGTCGGTGCTTTGGCTTCTTCTCAGGAGGCTTATCCTCAACTGGATCCTTTTTGTCATTGCCATTGTTTTCTTTGGGTGTATCCACCATGTATACGTCATATGAGGAGGTGGCTGTCCTGCGCCCCGTGCACTGTGGCTCTTGTGTCTCCTCTTCTCCGGCATCGTTGTCCATACCATCGATGTCTTCGGAGTCGTAATCGAGAATGTCGGTCAAATCTTCGATAATGGCTATGAAGTGGGTGGTGGGTGGGGATTGAAATTCCTCACTCTCAGCTTCCAATTCGAACCGGATATAGTTCGGCCGAGAATCCCCAGATAAGGCAAAGGAACTTTAATGAGTTTAGCACATCGCCTAAAGGCGAGTGCCGGAAGATATCGACGGAGCTGAACTCAACAATCGGCGCCGGAGGGAGTCCTGGATAAGGGGGTATCCGGACCGCCGGACTATATACATCGTCCGGACTATTGAAGCGTGAAGATACAAGACTCAAGACTTCGGCCCGTGTTCGGATGGGACACTCCTTTGCCTGGAAAACAAGCTTGGCGATCTGGATATTATGTTTCCTTCCTTGTAACCGACTCCATGTAAACCCTAGCCCTCTCCGGTGTTTATATAAGCCGGAGAGGATGGTCCTTAGAAGGCCGATCACAATTACAATCATACCTTCATAGGCTAGCTCTTAGGGTTAGCCTCTACGATCTCGTGGTAGATCTACTCTTTTACTACTCATATCTTCAATATTAATCAAACAGGAAGTAGGGTTTTACCTCCATCGAGAGGGCCAGAACCTGGGTAAACATTGTGTACCTTGCTTCCTGTTACCATCAGCCTAAGACGCACAGATCGGGACCCCCTACCCGAGATCCGCCGGTTTTGACACCGACATTGGTGCTTTCATTGAGAGTTCCTCTGTGCCGTTGCTTCGAGGCTCGATGGCGTCTTCAATCATCAACAACACGGTCCAGGGTGAGACTTTTCTCCCAAGACAGATCTTTGTGTTCGGCGGCTTCGCCCTCCAGGATAATTCGCTTGGCCACCTGGAGCAGATCGACAGCTACGCCCCTGGCCACCAGATCAGGTTCAGAAACTTGAACTACACAACAGATATTCACGGAGACTTGATCTTCGACGGATTCGAGCCTGTGCCAGGAGTGCCGGACAGTCACGACGAGAACGGCCTAGACCTGCTATCGGACAATGCTCGGAACATCATCCCTGCAATAGCCCCGGATCTAAATCTGGAACAGGTTGCGTTACCCGAGGACGGAGGGATGGACCCCGCCTCGCAGGCCGCACGCTCATCGGCGATGGAGCCGAACATAGGTCACATCTCTGTGGAGACCTGTATCCCCAGACCCCCGGACTCGTATCCGGTCGTTGGTCCCAGTCCGCCCACTCTTGAGCCCGCCGAGCCAGGTTGGGCTCCGATAATGGAGTTTACCGCTGCGGACATCTTTCAGCACTCGCCCTTTAGCGACATGCTGAACTCATTAAAGTCTCTCTCTTTGTCAGGAGGCTCTCGGCCGAACTATGTCCGGCTCGAGTGGGAAGCAGGCGATGAAGGAATTCACTGTCCACCCACCACCCACTTCATTGCCACTATCGATGATTTAACCGGCGTGCTTGACTTCGACTTCAAAGACATTGATGGTATGGACGATGATGCCGGATACGTACAGGAGCCAACACTCACAGGGCGGTGGACAGCCACCTCTTCATACGATATATACATGGTGGACACTCCGAAAGAAACCAATGGCGATGAGGCAATGGAGGTTAACCCCTCCAAGAAGAAAGCAAAGCATGGGTGTCGCCCGCGCCGCTCCAAGCCCCGCAAGGCAATACCGGCATCGGAGACGAAAACAATCCGGACGGTGCCAACGTGAATACAACCCCGAACAACCCTCCTTCGAGCAGGCCGAACAGGAAGATGGGCATGACAGCCCAGATGAACAGGCGACGGACGGGTATCCGGAGGAGGACAACTACATGCCCCTCTCCAAAGACGAGATTAGCCTTGGCGACGACGAGTTCGGCATACCCGAAGACCCCGCAGAGCAGGAGCGCTTCAAGCGCCGGCTTATTGCCACTGCGAGAAGCCTAAAGAAGAAGCAGCAGCAGTTTCAAGCTGATCAAGATCTGCTCACAGATAGATGGACAGAAGTCCTAGCAGCAAAGGAATATGGACTCGAACGCCACATGGCTGACCGGCCGCCTCGAGGTCGGGATAAATCGGCATATCAGCCGGAATACCAGCCCCCACCCCTGCGCCGGTTTACCACGGCCCGGGGTAACACTCAGGACCTGCGTGATAAACTGGATAACGCTGCAGGACAACCAAGATCGATCTACGGATCACGGGGGCGCACCGCAGCACATGACGATGACCGTTATACCGGATACACTAACAGCAAATCTGGTCGGGCCGAATATAACCAGTCAGACGCAGCTGGACTACGTCGTGACATAGCCCGGCACAGAGGCGCCACACACCCCCTCTGCTTCACCGATGAAGTGATGGATCATGAATCCCAGAAGGGTTCAAACCCATAAACATCGAATCATACAATGGCACAACAGATCCCGCAGTATGGATTGAAGATTTTCTTCTCCACATTCACATGGCCCGCGGAATCGATCTACATGCCATCAAGTATCTTCCCCTTAAGCTCAAAGGACCTGCCCAGCACTGGCTAAACAGCCTGCCCACAAATTCCATTGGCAGTTGGGAAAACCTGGAAGACGCATTTCTTAACAACTTCCAAGGCACATATGTGCGACCGCCGGATACCGATGACTTGAGCCACATTACTCAACAGCCCGGAGAATCAGCCAGGAAATTCTAGACTCGGTTCCTAACTAAAAAGAACCAAATAGTCGACTGTCCGGACGCTGAAGCCCTGGCGGCCTTCAAGCATAATATCCGTGACGAGTGGCTCGCCCGACACCTCGGCCAGGAGAAACCCAAGTCTATGGCAGCTCTCACAACACTAATGACCCGCTTTTGCGCGGGCGAGGACAGTTGGTTGGCTCGCAGCAGCACTACGCCACATTCTGGCACGTCAAACGTCAGTGACAACAACGGCAAGCTACGGTGCAACAGACACAAGCGATGGAACAACGGCGACAACACCGAAGACACGGCGGTCAATGCCGGATTCAGCGGATCTAAATCCGGTCAGCGGAAGAAGCCATTCAAAAGAAACAATCAGGGACCGTCCAGTCTAGACCGTATACTGGAGCGCTCATGCCAAATTCATGGCACCCCGGACAAGCCAGCCAACCACACCAATAGAGACTGCTGGGTATTTAAACAGGCCGGCAAAATAAACACCGAAAACAAGGACAAGGGGCTGCACAGCGACGATGACGAGGAGCCCCGGCGTCCGAACATGGGGGGACAGAAGAAATCCCCCCCCCTCCCCAGGTGAAAACGGTCAACATGATCTACGCCACCCACATCCCCAAGCAGGAACGGAAGCGAGCACTACGGGACGTCTACGCGATGGAGCCGGTCGTCCCCAAATTCAACCCATGGTCAGCTTGTTCGATCACCTTCGATCGTAGGGATCATCCTACTAGCATCCGACATGGCGGCTCAGCTGCATTGGTTCTAGACCCAATCATAGATGGATTTCACCTCACAAGTGTCCATATGGACGGAGGCAGCAGCCTGAACCTGCTTTATCAGGACACAGTGCGCAAAATGGGCATCGATCCTTCAAGGATTAAGCCCACCAAAACCACCTTTAAAGGTGTCATTCCTTGAGTAGAGGCCCGCTGTACGGGCTCTATAACATTGAAAGTGGTCTTCGGATCTCTAGATAACTTCCGAAGTGAAGAGCTAATCTTCGATATCGTCCCTTTCCGCAGTGGTTACCACGCACTGCTCGGGTAAACCGCATTCGCTAGATTCAATGTGGTACCACACTATGCATACCTCAAGCTCAAGATGCCAGGCCCGTGCAGGGTCATAATAGTCAACGGAAATATGGACCGCTCTCTCCGTACAGAAGAGCACACTGCAGCCCTTGCGGCCGAAGTACAATGCGGCCTCCTCCGGCAAACCACCAATCCGGCGACGACAACCTCAAGCTCCGTCAAGCGAGGGCGGAACACCCCGCAACAGGATCAGCAGGCACGCCAAGAGCATGACTAGCAGTCCGGCCTCCGCTCAAATCCCATCAAAGAAGCATTTGTGCCACGCGCACACAATTACGCACTCAAAATACCATGGGCACAGGCGGAGGCATAGCAGTAGCTCAGTTAACAGTATGGTATTGCTTCATAACCTTTCCATTTACCCTTAAGGACATTGCTTCAGTGCAGCTTCTCCGGAAGAGCCGAATTGTCGGAATTACATAGGAGAGGAAACCCAGGAGGCAACGGGCTTTGGGCACAACAGGAAACACCCAGGTGGAATCTATTTACGATCGTTGTTCCTGCTTTATCTATTTGTACGTAGCCTGCCCCTGGATAGGATATGTTAAATAATCCTATTTAACTCCGCTTAATGCATTCATTGTAAACATACGCTTAAACGTATTATTCATCAATGGGAGACCATATATAGCATCAACTTATTATTCTTATTTGAGCATTTTATTACAAATGTCTATTTGATTTTGCATCCGTACACTTTGGTACGCTTAGTTTGCCAGGGCCTTCTTATGACGCCCCATAATACGGCAAGACAAGTCCGAACACTTTCTTTAGTGCGGCACCCCGAACTTATAGAATTATATGCATCAGCTCCGAATCATGTCTTGGGTCTACAGTTGGGATAGCCCGGCTCCCTTGTTTTGGTGCCTTACGTTCCATTAATTCGGCTAAGGTAGCGCAGGGAGAACTACTGCGATTGTGCCCTGGTTCTTCCGGACGAGCACCTCAGTAGAGAAAGCACAAAACTGACCGGCATGATGTGGCGAGAACTGGTCGCTGTTCGAGAGGTCTTAAAATCCTTAAAGATTTTTCCGCTTTAGGCGATAATTCGTCTTTGTCCGATATAGGCGTGTATAGCGCCCCAATTCGGCCTTCCGGATTCTAGGGGCTTCGCCGAAATTTAAAATTGTAGACTTCTATGGCTAAGTGAAGGTTATAAAACCGTATAGTCCGATTTCCTTGTTCGTTGCACTGGAAACCTCCTTAAGGGACCAAACATTTGGATAAAGAGTGCCTGGGTTTTCCACGAACACCCCAGTACTAGTTGCATTGGGGCAGAAGCCGACGACTGGCCTACTTTCAGAATTTGATAAACAGCCGCACATAAGGTAATATTTTAAATAACAAAAGTGCTACATAGCGCAAGTAACTTCGTCTTTAAATTACAAACATGACAGAGGTGAATTCATTCAAAAATTATGTCTTTGGTACATTCATCGGCCACGAGGCAAGCACCCTTCATAACGCCATCATAATACTTCTCGGGGACGCGATGCGGCTTGCCCTCTGGCGGCCCGTCCTTCACCTGCTTCTCTGCATCCAGCTTTCCCCAATGCACCTTCGCAAAGTCAAGGGCCCGACGGGCACCCTCAATGCAAATGGATCGCTTGATGACTTCTAGTCGCGGACAGGCATCCACCATCTGCTTGATCAGACTGAAGTAGCTGGTGGGCAGAGGCTCACAAGGCCATATCTGGACTATGAGATCCTTCATAGCCACTTTGGCCGCCTTGTGGAGTTCGACCAACTGCTTCAGTTGGTCACTCAGAGGCGTTGAATGTTCGGCCCCAGCATACTGGGACCAGAACAACTTCTCCGTTGAGCTCCCCTCCTAGGCACGGTAGAACTCCGCGGTATCTGATACGCTGCGTGGTAGATCTGCGAATGCCCCTGGAGAGCTCCGGACTCGGGTAAGTAAAAGAAACGCCTCCTCCACATGTTTGCTTTGCATAAAAAAATTCTTACCCACCGCTATCTTTTTGGCCTCCTGGATTTCCTGTTGTGCCTTCTCGGCTTCGGCCTTGGCGTCTTTTATACTTGTAAGGGCCTTTGCAAGCTCGGCCTCTTTTGCTTTAAGCTCATGCTCCACGGACTCGAAGTTCTTGCCGAGCTCCTGGAGCTCTTCTTGTACCTCGCCCACTCGGGCCTCTTGCTTTTTGTGCTCCTTGAGTTCCAAGGCCGCCTTATGTTCGGCCTCAGACAGCGCATTCTTGAGAGACGCCACTTCGGTGGTGGCCTCTGTTACCATATCACAATGTTTCGTCATTAGCATAATCAAATTTTATTTACCATTCATTATATGAGAGAGGGGAATCATTCACCTTTGCTCTCTTCGAGCTGCCTCCTCGTGAGGCCGAGCTCTCCTTGTGCCCGCTCTAAGTCCTGTGTTAGGCCGGCGATTTCAGCCGTACAAGCAACAGCGGCCAGCAGCACAGCTTGTTTATTCACATTCAAACTTACTGTTAGACTCCTGCGGATTACAATTGACCCTCCGTTTGGTTTTTCCTTCCGAAGACCAAACAGAGTATCAGGGTCTACTACCTATCAGGTGGTAACTTCACACATTTTTACTGCTTACCTCAAAGCCTGTTAGGAGGCTGGTGCAGGCTTCGGTTAGTCCGCTCTTGGCGGACGAAACCTTCTGAATCACCACACTCATGAGAGTACGGTGCTCTTCATCCATGGAAGCGCCACGCAGTGCTTCCAGCAGACAGTCCGGCGCCTCGAGCGCAACGGATGTCCTCGATATAGACGGCCCTCCCTCCCTAACGAGGGGCTGCCCGCCTACATTCGGAACCACTGAAGGCTCCGTGACAGTGTTCGGCTGAGAGTCCGGCTTACTGCGGCTCTCACCAACATGATCCGCGGGGATCTTGAACCCCGTGTGTCCGACGATTGGAATGCCGCCTTGGGGCGCCTCCATCTCCACCTGCCCCCGCTCGGGGAGCCTTTGGGACAACACCTCCGTGTCATTCGCAGGCCGAGGAGAGGTGGCCGTCGGAAGTGAGTTCATTGCTGACTCAATCAGGGACCCGTTCGAAGACGACACCTCGGGATGGGCCCTGGCCGAACTGCATACAAGTTCGGCATTATAACAAAACTATGAAGCAAAATTATGATGGAGTGCGGATACTTACGATCGCACTAGGGGCTTCTTTCGGGGCAGCCACCCTTCCTCGCTATCAGTGGCGGTGGCAGAGTAGTCCGGAAGGAACACTTTTCCCTTCTTGGACGTCTCAGTCTCTCCCACCGGGGCGACCTTCCTCTTCCCGCCCCCCCATATGGGGAGGTGGAATTTCTTCCTGTTCCTCCCCGCCTCCACGGGAGGAATCTGCCTCGTCGTCATCGGACGACAAGGGTATGACGGCCTTACGTCGAGGGCCTCTCCTGGTCCCCTGGTCCGCCATCTCAGGCCCCCCATCCTGTCCGGATAGGGCGGCCTCTTCTTATTCTCCTTCGTCCCCTTCAGGGGAGGAGTCTTCCTCATCCTCTACGGACGAGGCTTTGGGCGCAGCCTTACGCCGGAGACCCTTTCGGGTCCCTGGGGCCTTCTTATCGACCTTCTTCTCTGGCCCCTTGTAGGGCGCCACGACCAGCATCTTCGTTAGGAGATCAGTAGCTGGGCTTTCCGGCAGAGGAGCCAGATAGTCTATCTACTCCGCTGTCTCCACATACTCCTGAACAAATATACACAATCACTTAAGGATTCCCCATGAATATATTGGGAAGAACCGAACCCGATGGCAGCCTGAGAACTCACCTGGATAGGGTGCCGCGCAGCATGGAGCCCGCGGTCCTCGGATATGAGAGGAGGTACTTCGGAGGCCTTGAACAACGCCTTCCACGCATTTTTGTGCTTCATGCCGTAGAGCCTCTGGAGTGTCTGGTGTTCGGCTGGAACGAACTCCTACAGATTAAATGCCCGCCTTTGGCACGGCAGAATCAGGTGAACGAGCATGACCTGGATCACGTTGACAAGCTTGATGTTCTTGTCCTTCATGCCCTTGATGCAGTTTATGAGTCCGGTCAGCTCTGTAGATTTGCCCCATAACATGCCCTTCTGTTCCCAGGAGGTGAGCCGCATAGGGGTTCCAGATCGGAACTCGGGGGCTGCCACCCAGTTGGCGTCGCGCGGCTCAGTGATGTAGAACTAGCCCGACTGCCACCCCTTCATGGTTTCCGCAAAGGAGCCTTCAAGCCAGGAGAAGTTAGGCATTTTTCCCACCATGGCTCCTCCGCACTCCGCTTGCTGGCCGCTCACGATCTTCGGCTTTACGCATAAGGTTTGCAACCACAAGCCGAAGTGAGGCTTGATGCGGAGGAAAGCCTCACATACGACGATGAACGCCGAGATGTTGAGGACGAAGTTCGGGGCTAGATCATGGAAATCTAGCCCATAGTAGAACATGAGCCCGCGGACGAAGGGGTGGAGTGGAAACCCCAGTCCACGGACGAAGTGGGCAAGGAACACGACCCTCTCGTGGTGTCCTGGAGTTGGAATGACCTACCCCTTGTCTGGTAGCCAGTGCGCTATGTCTGTGGCCAGGGATCCGGCCGCCCGGAGACTTGCGATGTTCTTCTCCTTCACAGTGGAAGCCACCCATTTGCCTCCTGCTCCGGACATGTTTAGCTGTGTGGAGAAGACCTGGACTAGGGCGCTGGAGCTCGAGGAGGCAAGAGTGGGCAGAGGAGAAAGAAGGCGTGGGTACGAATGGGCAACTCTTATCCCTTTATAGAGGCGACGAAAGCGGAGCGCCTCCCCACTAGCCTGTTGAGAATCGCTTACTTCCCAAGCGCCACGATTGATGGCACGGGGGGATTACCCGTACCCGTATTGATGAGAATCCCATGATAAGGGGACATGATCTCTGCTTTGACAAGACGTGTCAAGGAAACCGCCTCGCAATACACGCTCTGACTGGTTATGAAAAGAAAAACGGTTCGAATAATGACCCAACCATAAGAACATGTCACGTCATTCAAAAAGTTGTCATCATCTTGTAGATCCGGACACGGCCTACGTGTTCGATAATAACCTTGGAGTATTCGGAAGGAGGAACCCGCCTTGCAATGCCGAAGACAAGACTGCATGCCAGACTCATCATCATTGAAGGCTGGTTTAGGGGCTACTGAGGGAGTCCTGGATAAGGGGGTATCCGGACAGCCGGACTATATACATCGTCTGGACTATTGAAGCATGAAGATACAAGACTCAAGACTTCAGCCCGTGTCCAGATGGGACTTTCCTTTGCATGGAAGACAAGCTTGGCGATCCGGATATTATGTTTCCTTCCTTGTAACCGACTCCATGTAAACCCTAGCCCTCTCCGGTGTCTATATAAACCGGAGAGGATGGTCCTTAGAGGCCGATCACAATTACAATCATACCTTCATAGGCTAGCTCTTAGGGTTAGCCTCTACGATCTTGTGGTAGATCTACTCTTGTACTACTCATATCTTCAATATTAATCAAGCAGGAAGTAGGGTTTTACCTCCATCAAGAGGGCCCGAACCTGGGTAAACATTGTGTCCATTGCTTCCTGTTACCATCAGCCTAAGACGCACAGATCAGGACCCCCTACCCGAGATCCGCCGGTTTTGACACCGACAGCGCTTGATCGATAGGCGCGGATAGACGCGGTTCAAAACCTATGGCCGGAGATGAGTGTGAGGTTCTGATAACACATGCCTCGTTGGAGGTCAAATATGTGTTCGGCTCTAACGCCGCTGAGTCTGCGGTTTCTGTGGCGGGGTTGAGCCTCCCGTCCTCGGACGACGCAATTTGCTCTAAATCTAGGGCCAGAGTAGTTACATGCGCTATCTCCTGAGCACGGTCCAATGACAGATTGAGGTCATGTTCATCATTGCAGCAGGGTGCGGCTGTCATGGGCTCGAATCCGTCGACGATCAAGTCTCTGCGGATGTCAGTGGTGTAGTTCAAGCTTCCAAACCTGACCTGATGGCCAGGGGCGTAGCTGTCGATCTGCTCCAGATGGCCAAGCGAGTTGGCCCGAAGTGCGAAGCCGCTGAATACGAAGATCTGTCCGGGGAGGAAAACCTCACCCTGGACTGTCTTGTTGTAGATGATTGATGGATCCATCAAGCCTTCTGGTGACGACACAGTGGAACTCTCAATGAAAGCACCAATGTCGGTGTCAAAACCGGCGGATCTCGAGTAGGGGGTCCTGAACTGTGCGTCTAAGGCTAATGGTAACATTAGGCGGGGGACACGATGTTTACCCAGGTTCGGGCCCTCTCTATGGAGGTAATACCCTACTTCCTGCTAGATTGATCTTGATGATATGAGTATTACAAGAGTTGATCTACCACGAGATCGTAATGGCTAAACCCTAGGAGCTAGCCTATGAATATGATTGTTCCTCTTCTACAGACTAAACCCTCCAGTTTATATAGACACTGGAGGGGGCTAGGGTTACACAAGGTCGGTTACAGAGAAGGGACTCTACATACCTGAATCGCCAAGCTTGCCTTCCACGCAAAGCAGAGTCTCATCCGGACAAGGGA
Organism: Triticum aestivum; assembly: GCF_018294505.1. Classification (NCBI taxonomy): domain Eukaryota; kingdom Viridiplantae; phylum Streptophyta; class Magnoliopsida; order Poales; family Poaceae; genus Triticum; species Triticum aestivum. The sequence continues at coordinate 128,831,123 of NC_057798.1, forward strand.
CGAAGTCTTCTATCTTGTATCTTCATAGCCCAATAGTCTGGCCTATGTATATAGTTCGGCTGTCCAAGGACCCCTTAATCCAGGACTCCCACAGTCATCAAGACTCGTTTCTGGTGCCGTTGCCAGGGAGTGAAGCGCCTTTGGTGAGTGGAATTTGGGAAGGAAACATTTATATAGTGTGCTGAAATTTACTGTCACTTGTCACTATGGAAAATAATCCTCTGAGGGGTTTGTTCGGGGTATCTTCACCCCGACCTGAAGAGCAAAGAGTTCCCCCTCAACCTACTGAACCTACAGAAAATATTAGAGTCATGCTAGTAGATTAATTGTGTATTGTAGAAATACTTGTGTTGAGGTTTGTGATTCCTCTAGCATGCACGTATGGTGAACCGTTATGTAACGAACTTGGAGAATGATTTTTTTATTGATTTTGTTCCTTATGAGTGGTGGTCGAGGACGAGCGATGGTCTTTTCCTACCAATCTATACCCCTAGGAGCATGCGCGTAGTACTTTGTTTTGATAGATAATACACTTTTGCGATAAGTATGTGAGTTCTTTATGACCAATGCTGAGTCCATGGATTATACACACTCTCATCGTTCCACCATTGCTAGCCTCTCTAGTACCGCGCAACTTTCGTCGGTACCATACACCCACCATATACCTTCCTCAAAACAGCCACCATATCTACCTATTATGGCAGTTCCACAGCCATTCCGAGATATATTGCCATGCAACTTTCCATTGTTTCATTGATTATGACACGCTTCATCATTATCATATCCCTTTGCATGATCATGTAGTTGACATAGTATTTGTGGCAAAGCCACTGTTCATAATTTTCATACATGTCACTCTTGAGTCATTGCACATCCCGGTACACCGCCGGAGGAATTCATATAGAGTCATATTTTGTTCTAAGTATCGAGTTGTAATTCTTGAGTTCTAAGTAAATAAAAGTGTGATGATCATAATTATTAGAACATTCTCCCATGCGTGGAAATAAAAAAAGGAGGACAATGAAGCCTAAATAGAAAAGAGTCCAAAGAAGCCATTGAAAAAAAATGAGAGGATAAGAGAGAAGGGGCAATGTTACTATCCTTTTTCCACACTTGTGCTTCAAAGTAGGACCATGATCTTCATGATAGAGAGTCTCCTATGTTGTCACTTTCATATACTAGTGGGAATTTTTCATTACAGAACTTGGCTTGTATATTCCAAAGATAGGCTTCCTCAAATGCCCTAGGTCTTCATGAGCAAGCAAGTTGGACGCACACCCACTTAGTTTCTTTTTGAGATTTCATAAACTTATAGCTCTAGTGCATCCGTTGCATGGCAATCCCTACTCACTCACATTGATATCTATTGATGGGCATCTCCATAGCCCGTTGATACGCCTAGTTGATGTGAGACTATCTTCTTCTTTTTGTCTTGTCCACAAACACCATATTCTATTCCACCTATAGTGCTATGTCCATGGCTCATGCTCATGTATTGCAGGAAAGTTGAACAAGTTTGAGAACGTCAAAAGTATGAAACAATTGCTTGGCTTGTCATCGGGGTTGTGCATGATTTGAATATTTTATGTGATGAAGATGGAGCATAGCCAGACTATATGATTTTGTAGGGATAGCTTTCTTTGGCCATGTTATTTCGAGAAGACATAATTGCTTTATTAGTATGCTTGAAGTATTGTCGCTTTTATGTCAATATTAAACTTTTGTTTTGAATCTTATGGATCTGAATGTTCATGCCACAATAAATAAAATTAGTTGAATAGATATATTAGGTAGCATTCCACATCAAAAATTCTGTTTTTATCATTTACCTACTCGAGGACGAGCATGAATTAATCTTGGGGATGCTTGATACGTCTCCAACGTATCTATAATTTTTGATTGTTCCATGCTATTGTATTATCTGTTTTGGATGTTTTATATGCATTAATATGCTATTTTATATTTTTTGGGACTAACCTATTAACCTAGAGCCCAGTGCCAGTTTCTGTTTTTTCCATGTTTTGAGCTTCGCAGAAAAGGAATACTAAACTGAGTACAAACGGAATAAAACTTCATGATGATTTTTCTTGGACCAGAAGACACCCAGGAGACATGGAGTCAAGTCAAAAGAGCCGCGAGGCAGTAACAAGGGTGGAGGGCGCGGCCCCCTACCTTGTGGGCCCCTTAGTGACCCCCTGACCTAGATCTTCCTCCTATATATTTGAAAATATTCCCTAACCTCCAGAAGGATTCACAAAAACACTTTTCCACCGCTGCAACCTTCTGTTCCCGTGAGATCCTATCTAGGGACCTTTTCCGACACCCTGCCAGAGGGGGATTCGATCATGGAGGGCATCTACATCAACTCTATTGCCCCTCCGATGAAGCGTGAGTAGTCTACCACAGACCTACGGGTCCATAGCTAGTAGGTAGATGGCTTCTTCTCTCTCTTTGATTCTCAATACCATGTTCTCCTTGATGTTGTTGGAGATCTATCCGATGTAATCTTCTTTTGTGGTGTTTTTGTCGAGATCCATTGAAGTAGGGTAGCGAGGCACATATAGCATTGTTGCCATTGAGGATAAAAACATGGGGTTTACATCATATTGCTTGAGTTTATTCCCCTACATCATGTCATCTCACTTAATGCATTACTCTGTTCTTTATGAACTTAATACTCTAGATGTTGGCAGGAGTCGGTCGATGTGTGGTGGAATAGTAGTAGATGCAGGCGGGAGTCGGTCTACTTGATACGAACGTGATTCCTATATTACATAATCATTGCCTTGGTTATCATCATAAATTTGTGCTTTTCTATCAATTCCTCGACAGTAATTTGTTGACCCACCGTATTATTTGCCTTCAAGAGAGAAGCCTCTAGTGAAACATATGGCTCCCGGGTCTATTTTCCATCATATTAGTTTCCAATCTTGTATTTTCCATCATATTAGTTTTCGATCTAATATTTTGCAATCTTTTATTTCCAGATCTATAAATAAAAAAACCCAAAAATATTTTATCTTTTGTTTATCTATCTCTATCAGATCTAACTTTTGCAAGTGACCGTGAAGGGGTTGACAACCCCTTTATCGCGTTGGGTGCAAGTGTTTGATTGTTTGTGCAGGTATTGGTGATTTGTGCGTTCTTCTCCTATTGGATTGATACCTTGGTTCTCGAACTAAAGGAAATGCATATCTCTACTTTGCCGCATCACCCTTTCCTCTTCAAGGAAAAAACCAACGCAAGCTGAAGAAGTAGTAGGAAGAATTTCTAGCGCCGTTGCCGGGGAGATCTATGCCAAGTCAAGACATACCAAGTACCCATCATAAAACTCTCATCTCTTACATTACATTATTTGACATTCGCCTCTCATTTTCCTCTCCCCCACTTCTAAAACGAATTTTGAAAAGATTCGCCCTTTTCTTCACGCTTCTTCGGTTCGTCTCTTCGTTTGCTTTTTGTTTGCCCGTGTGTTAGATTGCTTGCTTTGTCACGATGGCTCAAGAGAGTACCAAATTGTGTGACTTTTCTAATACTAATAATAATTATTTTATTAGTACTTCGATTTCTCCCGCCACTAGTGTGGAATCTTGTGAAATTAATGCCGCTTTGCTGAATCTGGTTATGAAAGATCAATTTTCTAGCCGTCCTAGTGAAGATGCCGCATCCCATCTAAACAATTTCGTTGATTTGTGTGATATGCAAAATAAGAAACATGTGGATAATGATATTGTTAAATTGAAGCTATTTCCGTTCCCAGTATGAGATCGTGCTAAAACTTGGTTTTCATCTTTGCCTAAAAATACTATTGATTCATGGAATAAGGGTAAAGATGCTTTTATTTCCAAGTATTTTCCTCCCGCTAAGGTCATTCCTTAGGAATGAGATTATGAATTTTAAGCAACTTGATCATGAACATGTTGCACTATCTTGGGAGAGGATGAAATTGATGAGACGAAATTGCCTTACTCATGGTTTAAATTTGTGGATGATCTACAAAACTTTTATGCCGGACTGAATTTTCCTTCTAGAAATCTTTTAGATTCGACCGTGGGAGGTACTTTTATGGAAATAACTTTAGTAGAAGACACTAAACTCATATATAATATTATGGTTAATTATTCTCAATGGCACACCGAAAGGTCTTCTACTAGTAAGAAAATCTATGCGATTGAAGAAATTAATGTTTTTGTGGAAAGATGGATGAACTTATGAAATTAGTTTCTAGCAAGAGTGCTCCTATTGATCCTAATGATATGCCTTTGTCTGCTTTGATTAAGAATAATAATGAATCTATGGATGTGAATTTTGTTGGTAGGAACAATTTTGGTAATAAAGCTTATAGAGGCAATTTTAATCCTAGGCTGTTTCCTAGTAATTTCTTTAATAATTATGGTATTTCCTACAACAATTCTCATGGAAATTATAATAAGATGTTCTCTGATTTTGAGAATAATGTTAAAGAATTTATGATTTCGCAAAAGAGTTTTAATGCTTTGGTTGAAGAAAAATTGCTTAAGATGGATAATTTGGCTTGGAACATGGATAGAATTTCCCTTGAGATTGATTCTTTGAAAGTTAGATCTATTCTACCCAAGCATGATATTAATGAATCTCTAAAATCTATGAGAATTTCCATTGATTGTTGTAAAGAAAGAACTGCTAAGATGCGTGCTAAACGAGATTGGTTTATAAAAGCATGTTCTTCTAGTTTCTGTGAGAATAATGATGAGGATCTTAAAGTGATTGATGTGACTCCTATTGAATTTTTGTTTTCCAATGTAAATATTGATAAATATGGGACTGGAGATGAGCCAACTCTAGTTAAGAGGCGTCCCAATGATTCGGAGTTTATAGATCTAGATGCAAAAATTGATAAAATTGGGATTGGAGAGGTCAGGACTTTAAGTAGCAATGAACCCACTCTTTTGGATTTCAAGGATTTTAATTATGATAATTGTTCTTTAATAGATGGTATTTCCTTGTTGCAATCCATGTTGAACTCTCCTCATGCTTATAATCAAAATAAAGCTTTTACTAAACATATTGTTGATTCCATGATGAAATATTTTGAAGAAAAGCTTGAATTGGAAGTTTCTATCCCTAGAAATCTTTATGATGAGTGGGAACCTACTATTAATATTAAGATTAAATATTATGAGTGCTATGCTTTGTGTGATTCGGGTGCTAGCGTTTCCACCATTCCAAAAAGTTTATGTGATGTGCTAGGTTTCCGTGAATTTGATGATTATTCTTTAAATTTGCATCTTGTGGATTCCATTATTAAGAAACCTATGGGAAGGGTTAATGATGTTCTTATTATTGCAAATAGGAATTATGTGCCCGTAGATTTCATTGTTCTTGATATATATTGCAATCCTACATGTCCTATTATTCTTGGTAGACCTTTCCTTAGAAGGATTGGTGCAATTATGGATATGAAAGAAGGAAACATTAGATTTCAATTTTAGTTAAGGAAGGGCGTGGAACAATTTCCTAGAAAGAAAGATAAGTTTCCATATGAATCTATTATGAGAGCTACTTATGGATTGCATACCAAAGATAACAATACCAAGATCTATGTTTTATGCCTAGCTAAGGGCGTTAAACAATAGCGCTTGTTGGGAGGCAACCCAATTATATTTTTGTTTTTGCTTTATTTGGTTCTGTTTTTCAATAAATAATTCATCTAGCCTCTGGTTAGATGTGTTTTTGTGTGTTTTAATTAGTGTTTGTGCCAAGTAAGACCTTTGGGATGGCTTACGTTGATAGTTGATTTGATATTGCTGAAAAAAGAAACTTTTGCACCTAGAAAAATAATTTTTATAATTCACCAAAGTGTGATTTTGATCTGAATTTTTTTAAAAAGTTTGATATAAAAATTTCCCAGGTTTTACTATTTTTTTAGAATTTTTGGAGTTACAGGTATTCGAAGTATTCAGATTGCTACAGACTGTTCTGTTTTTGACAGATCCTGTTTTCTTTGTGTTGTTTGCTTATTTTGATGAATCTATGCATAGTATTGGGGGGTATGAACCATGGAGAAGTTGGAATACAGTAGATATTACACCAATATAAAGAAAGAATGAGTTCACAATAGTACCAAAAGTAGTGATTTATTTTCTTATACTAATGGATCTCACAAGATTTTTTGTTGAGTTTTGTGTTGTGAAGTTTTCAAGTTTTGGGTAAGGATTTTATGGACTATGGAATAAGGAGTGGCAAGAGCCTAAGCTTGGGGATGCCCAAGGCAACCCAAGGTAATATTCAAGGACAACCAAGAGCCTAAGCTTGGGGATGCCCCGGAAGGCATCCCCTCCTTCGTCTTCGTCTATCGGTAATTTTACTTGAGGCTATGTTTTTATTCACCACATGATATGTGTTTTGCTTGGAGCGTCTTGTATGATTTGAGTCTTTGCTATTTAGTTTGCCACAATCATCCTTGCTGTACACACCTTTTGAGAGGGACATGCATGAATTGTGATTTATTAGAATACTCTATGTGCTTCACTTATATCTTTTGAGCTAGGCAATTCTGCTCTAGTGCTTCACTTATATCTTTTTAGAGCATGAAAGTAGTTTTATTTTCTAGAAATTGTTGAACTCTCATGCTTCACTTATATCATTTTGAGAGTCTTTCTAAACAACATGGTAATTTGCTTAGGTTATGAATTTATTCCTAATGTGATGGGCATCCAAGAGGGATATAATAAAAACTTTCATATAAAGTGCAATTAATACTATGAGAAGTTGATTCCTTATGATTGTTTTGTGTTATGAGGATGGTGATATTAGAGTCATGCTAGTGGATTAATTGTGTATTGTAGAAATACTTGTGTTGAGGTTTGTGATTCTCGTAGCATGCATGTATGGTGAACCGTTATGTAACGAACTTGGAGCATGATTTATTTATTGATTGTCTTCCTTAAGAGTGGCAGTCAGGGACGAGCGATGGTCTTTTCCTACCAATCTATCCCCCTAGGAGCATGCGTGTACGACTTTGTTTCGATAGCTAATAGACTTTTGCAATAAGTATGTGAGTTCTTTATGACTAATGTTGAGTCCATGGATAATACACACTCTCACCCTTCCACCATTGCTAGCATCTCTAGTACCGCGCAACTTTCGCTGGTACCATACACCCACCATATACCTTCCACAAAACAACCACCATACCTACCTATTATGGCATTTCCATAGCCATTCCAAGATATATTGCCATGCAACTTTCCACCGTTCCGTTTATTACGACATGCTTCATCATTGTCATATTGCTTCGCATGATCATGTAGTTGAGATAGTATTTGTGGCAAAGCCACCGTTCATATTTTCCATACATGTCACTCTTGAGTCATTTCACATCCTGGTACACGGCCGGAGGCATTCATATATAGTCATATTTTGTTCTAAGTATTGAGTTGTAATTCTTGAGTTGTAAGTAAATAAAAGTGTGATGATCATCATTATTAGAACATTGTCCCATGTGTGGGAATAAAAAAGAGGAAGCTGATGAAGCCTAAATAAAAAAAAGAGGCCAAAGAATCCATTGAAAAAATGAGAGAAAAAGGGAAAAGGGGCAATGTTACTATCCTTTTTCCGCACTTGTGCTTCAAAGTAGTAGCATGATCTTCATGATAGAGAGTCTCCTATTTTGTCACTTTCATATACTAGTGAGAATTTTCCATTATAGAACTTGGCTTGCATATTCCAACTATGGGCTTCCTCAAATTCCCTGGGTCTTCATGAGCAAGCAAGTTGGATGCACACCCACTTAGTTTATTTTTGAGATTTCATAAACTTATAACTCTAGTGCATCTGTTGCATGGCAATTCCTACTCACTCACATTGATATCTATTGATGGGCATCTCCATAGCCCATTGATAAACCTAGTTGATGTGAGAATATCTCTTTCTTTTTGTCTTATCCACAACCACCATAGTCTATTCCACCTATAGTTTTATGTCCATGGCTCACTCTCATGTATTGCGTGAAAGTTGAAAAAGTTTGAGAACATCAAAAGTATGAAACAATTGCTTGGCTTGTCATGAGGTTGTGCATGATTTGAATATTTTGTCTGATGAAGATGGAGCATAGCCAGAATATATGATTTTGTAGGGATAGCTTTCTTTTTTCATGTTATTTTGAGAAGACATAATTGCTTTATTAGTATGCTTGAAGTATTATCGTTTTTATGTCAATATAAAACTTTTGTTTTGAATCTTATGGAGCTAAACATTCAAGCCACGATAAAGAAAATTACATGGATAAATATGTTAGGTAGCATTCCACATCAAAAATTATGTTTTTATCATTTACCTACTCGAGGACAAGCAGGAACTAAGCTTGGAGATGCTTGATATGTCTCCAATGTATCTATAATTTTTGATTGTTCCATGCTATTATATTATCGGTTTTGGATGTTTTATATGAATTAATATGCTATTTTATATTATTTTTGGGACTAACCTATTAATCTAGAGCCCAGTGCCAATTTCTGTATTTTCCTTGTTTTTGAGCTTCGTAGAAAAGGAATACTAAATGGAGTCCAAACGGAATACAACTTCAGGATGATTTTTCTTGGACAAGAAGACACTGAGGAGACTTGGGTTCAAGTCAAAAGAGCCACGAGGCGGTGACAAGTGTGGAGGGCGCGCCTAGGGGGGTAAGGCGTGCCCCTACCTTGTGGGCTGCTCGGTAACCCCCTGACCTAGATCTTCCTCCAAATATTCCCAAACCTTCAAAAGCATCCATGAAAACACTTTTCCACCGCCATAACCTTCTGTTCTCGTGAGATACCATCTAGGCACCTTTTCCGGCACGCTTTCGGAGGGAGATTTGATCACGGAGGGAATCTACATCAACTCTATTGCCCCTCCGATGAAGCGTGAGTAGTCCACCACAGACCTACAGGTCCATAGCTAGTAGCTAGATGACTTCTTATCTCTCTTTGATTCTCAATACCATGTTCTCCTCGATGTTCTTGGAGATCTATCCGATGTATTCTTATTTTGTGGTGTGTTTGTCAAAATCCGATGAATTTTGGATATATGATCATCTTATCTATGAATATTATTTGAATCTTCTCTGAATTCTTATATGCATGATTTGGTATTGTTGTATTTCTCTTTGAATTATCGGTTTGGTTTGGCCAACTAGATTGGGTTTTCTTGCAATGGGAGAAGTGCTTAACTTTGGGTTCAATCTTGTGGTGTCCTCACCAAGTGACATTGGGTAGCGAGGCACGTATAGCATTGTTGCCATCGAGGATAAAAAGATGCGGTTTACATCATATTGCTTGAGTTTATTCCTCTACATCATGTCATCTTACTTAATGCGTTACTCTGTTCTTTATGAACATAATACTCTAGATGCAGGCAGGAGTCGGACGATGTGTGGAGTAATAGTAGTAGATGCAGGCAGGAGTCGGTCTACTTGATACGGACGTGATGCCTATATTGCATAATCATTGCCTTAGTTATCGTCATAACTTTGCACTTTTCAATCAATTGCTTGATAGTAATTTGTTCACCCACTGTATTATTTGCCTTCAAGAGAGAAGCCTCTAGTGAAATCTATGCCCCCTGGGTCTATTTTCCATCATATTAGTTTCCAATCTTCTATTTTCCATCATATTAGTTTCCGATCTACTATTTTGCAATCTTTTATTTTCAGATCTATAAAAAATATATTTTATCTTTTGTTTATCTATCTCTATCAGATCTCACTTTTGCAAGTGACCTTGAAGGGATTGACATCCCCTTTATCACGTTGGGTGCAAGTGTTTGATTGTTTGTGTAGGTATTGGTGATTTGTGTGTTCTTCTCCTACTGGATTGATGTTCTCAAACTGAGGGAAATACTTATCTCTATGTTGCTGCATCACCCGTTCCTCTTCAAGGGAAAAACCAACATGATCTCAAGAAGTAGCAAACATTACATCCTGATATGCACCTAATCTATGTGGATGAAGTTTGTGGATTATTTAAGCTTGCAGGTTTGCCCGAGGATGATGTCAAGAAGAAGGTCTTCCCTTTATGTTTGAAGGGAAAGGCATTGACATGGTATAGGTTATGTGATGATATTGGATCTTGGAACTACAACCGATTGAAATTGGAATTTCATCAGAAGTTTTATCCTATGCATCTGGTTCATCATGATCGTAATTATATATATATATATATAACTTTTGTCCTAGTGAAGGTGAAAGTATCACTCAAGCTTGGGGGAGGATTAAGTCAATGTTATATTCATGCCCAAATCATGAGCTCTCAAGAGAAATTATTATTCAGAATTGTTATGCATGGCTTTCTCATAATGATCAACCCATGCTCGATACTTCTTGTACCGGTTCTTTTATTAAGAAGACTATTGAATTCAAATGGGATTTATTGGAAAGAATTAAATGAAACTCTGAAGATTGGGAACTCGACGAAGGTAATGAGTCAGGTATAAACCTTAAGTTTGACTGTGTTAAATCTTTTATGGATACCAATGCTTTTTGTGAATTTATCACTAAGTATGGAGTTGACTCTGGGATAGTAGCTTCTTTCTGTGAATCATTTGCTACTCTTGTTGATCTCCCTAAAGAGAAGTGGTTTAAATATCATCCTCCATTAAAGTAAAAGTAGTATAACCTATTAAAGTTGAAGAAGAATCTATTACTTATAATGTTGATCCTATTGTTTGTACTGCTTATATTGAGAAACCACCTTTCCCTGTTAGAATAAAGGGTCATGCTAAAGCTTCAATTGTGGTTCGTAAGAGTTTTACTAGAACACCTACACCCCCTGAACAAATTAAAGTTGAACCTAGTGTTGCTATGGTTAAAGATCTATTCGTTGATAATATTGATGGGCATGCTATTTATTTCTGTGATAAAGCTGCTAGGATTGCTAAGCCCGATACCAAAGATAAACTTTGACCCTTTGTTGGCATGCCTGTTGTTTCTGTTAAAATAGGAGATCATTGTTATCATGGCTTATGTGATGTGGGTGCTAGTGTGAGTGCAATTTCTTTTACCTTATATCAAGAAATTACGAATGATATTACACCTACTAAGATAGAAGATATTGATGTTACTATTAAGCTTGCCAATAGAAATACCATATCACCGATTGGGATTGTTAGAGATGTTGAAGTCTTGTGTGGGAAAATAAAATACCCTACTGATTTTCTGTCCTTAGTTCCCCACAAGATGATTTTCGTCCCATTATATTTGGTAGACCTTTCTTGAATACTATTAATGCTAAGATAGATTGTGAGAAAGAAATTGTTACTGTAAGTTTTGGGGATATGTCTCATGATTTTAATTTCTCCAAATTTCGTAGGCAACCCCATGATAAAGAATTGCCTAGTAAGGATGAAATAACTGGTCTTGCTTCTATTGCCATGCCTCCTACTAATCCTTTAGAACAATATTTGCTAGACCATCAAAATGACATGTTTATGAATGAAAGAAAGGAATTAGATGAAATATTCTTTAATCAAGGGCCTGTTTTGAAACACAATTTGCCTGTTGAAATCCTTGAGGATCCTCCTCCACCCAAGGGTGATCCCGTGTTCGAGCTTAAACAATTACTTGATACTTTGAAATATGCTTATCTTGATGAATAGAAGAGATATCATGTTATTATTTGTGCTAACCTTCCAGAGCATGAAGAAAAGAGATTATTAAAAACTCTGAAGAAGCACTGTGCCGCTATTGGATATGCTCTTGATGATCTTAAGGTCATTAGTCCCACTCTATGTTCGCACAAAATTAATATGGAGCCTGATGTTAAACCAGTTGTTGATCACCAACGATGGTTAAATCCTAAGATGAAAGAAGTGGTAAGAAATGAAATACTAAAGCTTCTGGAGGCAGGTATAATTTATCCTATTGCTGATAGTAGATGGGTGAGTCCTATTCATTGTGTCCCTAAGACGGGAGGTATTACTGTTGTTCCTAATCATAAGAATGAATTGATTTCACAAAGAATTGTTACCGGTCACAGAATGGTAATTGATTTCTGCAAATTGAACAAGGCTACTAGAAAGGATCATTTCCCTCTACCTTTTATTGATCAAAAGCTACAAAGACTATCCAAACATACACATTTTTGCTTTCTAGATGGTTATTCTGGTTTCTCTCAAATACCTGTGTCAAAAGAGGACCAAGAAAAGACCACTTTTACATGCCCTTTCGGTACTTTTGCTTAGAGACGTATGCCTTTTGGTTTATGCAATGCACCTGCTACCTTTCAAAGATGTATGACTGCTATATTCTCTGACTTTTGTGAAAACATTGTTGAGGTTTTCATGGATGATTTATCCATTACGGAACTTCTTTTGATGATTGCATAAGCAACCTTGATCGAGTTTTGTAGAGATGTGAAGAAACTAATCTTGTTTTGAATTGGGAGAAGTGCCACCTTATGGTTAATGAAGGTATTTTCTTGGGGTATAAAAATTCTGAAAGAGGTATTGAAGTTGATAAAGCTAAAGTAGATGCTATTGAAAAGATGTCGTGTCCTAAAGATATCAAAGGTATAAGAAGTTTCCTTGGTCATGTTGGTTTCTATAGGAGGCTTATTAAAGACTTCTCTAAAATTTCTAGGCCTCTCACTAATCTCTTGCAAAAAGATGTTCCTTTTGTTTTTGATGATGATAGAGTAGAAGCATTTGAAATACTTAACAAAGCATTGATTTCTGCTCCTATTGTTCAGCCACCTCATTGGAATTTACCCTTTGAAATTATGTGTGATGCTAGTGATTATGCTCTTGGTGTTGTTCTAGGACAAAGAGTTGATAAGAAATTGAATGTTATTCATTATGCTACTAAAACTCTAGACAGTGCCCAGAGAAATTATGCTACTACTGAAAGAGATATTCTAGTAGTGTTTTTGCATGTGATAAGATCAGATCTTATATTGTTGATTCCAAAGTAACTGTTCACACTGATCATGCTACTATTAAATATCTTATGGAGAAGAAAGATGCTAAACCTAGACTTATTAGATGGGTTCTCTTGCTGCAAGAATTTGATTTGCATATTATTGATAGAAAGGGAGCTGAGAACCCTGTTGCAGACAACTTGTCTAGGTTAGAAAATGTTCTTGATGACCTATTGCCTATTGATGATAGTTTCCCTGATGAGAAATTAGCCGTCATAAATGCTTCTTGTAATACTCCATGGTATGCTGACTATGCTAATTACATTGTTGCTAAATTTATACCACCTAGTTTTACATACCAGCAAAAGAAAAAAAATGATTTAAGACATTACTTTTGGATGTCCCACACCTTTATAAAGAAGGAGTAGATGGTGTTATTAAACATTGTGTACCTAAGCATGAACATGAATAGATCCTACGCAAGTGCCACTCCAAGGCTTACGAAGGACACCATCCTGGAGATAGAACTACACACAAGGTATGACAATCTGGTTTTTATTGGCCTACTCTCTTCAAAGATGCTTGTAAGTTTGTCTTGTCTTCTGATGAATGTCAAAGAATTGGTAATATTAGTAGATGTCAGGAATTTCCTATGAATTATTCACTAGTTATTGAACCATTTAATGTATGGGGCTTTGATTATTTGGGACCTTTTCCTTCCTCTAATGGGTATATACATATTTTAGTTGTTGTTAATTATGTTACTAAGTGGGTAGAAGCTATTCCAACTAGTAGTGCTGATCATAACACTTCTATTAAGATGCTTAAAGAAGTTATTTTTTCGAGTTTTGGCGTCCCTAGATATTTAATGACTGATGGTGGTTCACATTTTATTCATGGTGCTTTCCGTAAAATGCTTGCTAAATATGGTGTCAACCATAGAATTGCATTTCCATATCATCCTCAGTCTAGTGGTCGAGTAGAGTTAAACAATAGAGAGATTAATGTGATTTTGCAAATGACTATTAATAGATGTAGAAATAATTGGTCTAAGAAACTTGAAGATGCATTGTGGGCTTATAGAACTACTTATAAAAACCCTATGGTTTATGGAAAGGGTTGTATCTTACCTCTTGAACTATAACATGAAGCTTATTGGGAAATCAAAGATCTCAACTATGACTTCAAACTTGCCGGCGAGAAGAGGTTATTTGATATAAGCTCGCTTGATGAATGGATAACCCAAGCCTATGAGAATGCCAAGTTGTTTAAAGAAAAGTTTAAAAGATGGCATGACAAAAGGATACAAAAGCGTGAGTTTAATGTTGGTGACCATGTTTTTCTATACAACTCTCGTTTAAGATTTTTTGCAGGAAAGGTTCTCTCTAAATGGGAAGGTCCTTACATTATAAAGGAGGTTTATCGTTCCGGTGCCATCAAAATCAACAACGCCGAAGGCACAAATCCGAAGGTGGTAATGGTCAAAGAATCAAGCATTATATTTTAGGTACCCCCATAAATTTTGAGACAAATATTATTAATACCATAACACAGAAGGAGTACATAAGGGATACTTTCCAGAATGTTTCAAACATCGATAAGGAATATGTATGTGGTACGGTAAGTAAACCGACTCCAAAACTATTCTAATAGAAATTTTTCTCCATTTTAGAATATTTAACAAATTAGAGAAATTTAAAAGTAGTCTGAAAGATGCATGAGGAGACCACAAGGGTGGAGGCATGCCCTACCCCCCTAGGCGCGCCCCCAGCCTTGTGGCCACCTCGTCTGCCCTCCAGTCTCCGTTTTCTTGCACAATACTTCTTGTGGTCAGTAGAAATTCATTATATAATCTCACGAAGGTTTTGACCACCGTACCACAACAAAATGCTCTTTTCTTGTTTCGAGTTGTTTTTCTAACATATCTAGATCGCCATGATGTCTCCAAGCGTCCCCATGGTTTTTCAAGAAGGTCATTAACCCCTACCTTGCGGAGGTGCTGCGACACCCTCAAACCATTGAGATGTGTGAGGGGGTGCTGCACATCCACGACGTTGAGGGGCCAAATAAGACTGGAAGCATGGAGACAAGACTTGGAGCAATGGAGCAGCAAGTTTTCAAGTGTCAATGGATGGCGGAACGTGGACTCAACGCCAATCACTTGATGATCGCGAAGTTCATCAACAATCACAAGCTGGATGCCAAGAACATTGAGGAGGCCTTCGTCAAGCTTCATGAGAAAATCAAGCATCTCCAAGCCCAGATCTATGAGTATGAATACAAATTTAACAGGATGAGTTTGGTTGCAGATTTGAGGTTCCCGGGGACTCGTTCATCTTTCTATGATGGTGAGCCTATGCCTTAGAAGATGGATGACAAGCCTACTGAGGGAGTCCTGGACTAAGAGGTCCTCGGGCGTCAGGGCTATGTGATGTGGGTCGAGCTAATGGGCCATGAAAATACAAGGTAGAAAAACCTTCCTGTGTCCGGATGGGACTCTCCTTTGCGTGGATGGCAAGCTTGGTGTTAGGATCATGTATTTTCCTTCTTCTGTAACCGACTCTGTACAACCCTAGATCCCTCCGGAGTCTATATAAACCGGTGGGTTTAGTCCATAGCGCAAGAACATAATCATATAGGCTAGACATCTAGGGTTTATGTTGGATTTCGGGTTCCGGCAGACCCTCTAGATTCGAACACTGGGGTGTGCGCGGAGATTTCGCCCTCTACCTACCTGCACCTCACCGCCTCGCTAGGATCTAAGCAATCAAAGAAACAACACAAGAGATACAGGGTTTATACTAGTTCGGGCCACCATTGTGGTGTGATACCCTACTCTAGTTTGTGGTGTGGTGGATTGCCTCTTGGGCTGATGATGAACAATACAAGGAAGAACAGCCTCGCGAGGGTCTGTTCTTGGCTGGTGCGATTAACTGCTAGGGGGAGTTTAGTCGCTTTTTCTACTGGTTTCCTGATGATGATCTCCATTCCTCTACCTTGTGCGTGGCTAGTCCTATTTATAGGCAAAGGCCCTGGGCCTCTTCCCAAATATTGAGTGGGAAGGGCGCCAACAATTGGCCATTTTGAAGGGGAACATCTAGTACACTTATCCTGACTAAAGTTGGTCCTCGCCTGCCAAAGGCTCTGGTGCTGACGCCGGCTTGGGATCCACAATGACTTCCTTCCTGCCGTTGCGACGGTCTTGGTCTTGTTGCACCGAAACTGATGCCTTTGCTTTATGCTCTCGCCTGCGCTTGCCCCCTTTGCACCAAAGAGGAAAGGAGGACACTGCGCGGGCTGGCGCCCGCCTGGAGCCCTCGGTCGTCATGGCTTGCGTCATGGCACCTCGTGAGGTACCCCGCCTTGATCTCTCCGCCTCCTCGCGAGCCAGCCTGACGAGGCCGTGCATGAGGAAGCTCCGTCTCGTCCTCCCTGCAAGGCTTGGCCCCTCGCGAGGGTCTTGAGCTCGTGCTGATGAAGATAGGCCGAGCTGGGCCGGCCCTTGAGCCACGCCGCAGGTCGCAGGCAGGCAAGTCTGGGGACCCCCGTTCCCAGAACGCCGATGGTAGCCCCCGGGCCCAAGGCGCGCCCGGACTTGGCTGAGCAGAGAAGCGAAGGGGCAAGTGCGAAGCGCCGCAGGCCCGAACAGCCTGCGAACTCGGGCGCCGCGTGGTAGTTGGTTGGTCGTGGACGGCCCTGCTTCCGCACGACGCCTTGGAGACTGCACGAATTGACAAGTCCCTGCACGCAAAGCGGGGCATGATTACCTGCGATCATGGAGGCCGGCGGTTGGCCTCCATCGGCTATAAGTATGGAACGACGCGTGCCCTTCTAGTCCATCTCTTCTTGCTTCTCCTTCTTCTCCGTCCTTGCTCCACCTTGCCGCAATGGCTCCGGTCCGCCGGTTCTCCGCGGAAGAGAAGGGAAAGGCTCCCCGAGAGGGTCCCCACCCGCTTCCACCGAAGAAACGGCTAGCCCTATGCTGTCGAGGTGAGGGCGCCCGGCAGGAGGTGTCGAGGCCTTGGTATGAGCGGACGCCGCCAGGGTTCCCGCTACCCTTGTACGCCCACCTTGAGGGCCCTCCAGGAGTTGATGTCGAGCGCCATGGACAATGCTGCCGTCGGCGCCGGCGGGTCACGACGGTGCGCGTTGTCCCTCCTGGAGTTCACGTCGAGGGCTCCTCCCGAGAGTTTGTGCTCCACACCGCCATGCCTCCTCGGTCTTGGGTTTGCCTTCCTCCTTCCTTCGCCTTCGTGATGCCGCAGGGGGGATACTTGGAGCTCTGGTTGGAGCACGCCGGCTGCAACACCCTCGCGACCGAAGTGGAGGTCAAGGTCGTCGCCCCGGGCAAAGTCTTCATGAGTCGAGGCTGGGGCGAGATCGCCCGGGTCTGCAGGACGAGGGGCGCCCTCGCGATCCACCTAGAGTACGACAGTGCTTCCATGATGCTCTTCAAGGTCTTCGATGCGGACGGACGCCGGCTAGAGTGCTGCCCTGAGAGAGGTGGTCGGGGCCCTGCCGCGGTGAGGACCAGGCTCACCGTCCGCTCCCTCAGCGGCTCCTCAGGCGGCGGAGGCGCTGGAGGATCCAGCGACTCCGCCGAGCTCTTCGCCACTCCGGAGATGAGCGACGACAGCTACGAGCCCCCGAGCCTACGCCGCTCTCGGAGCAGGACGGGCTCGTTAGGCCGCGGCCGCCTCTGATCTGGGTGAGGTTGGCGCCGGTGCCTGACGGCCCACTGTTGACGATGGCGTCTCTTGCGGAGGCACGTGTAGTTAGCATTCTCTAGGAGCTGTTCCCTCTGTTCCCTGCGAGGAATCGGAAAGCGCGCCCTGTGGGGGCTTGTAAGA
This sequence comes from Triticum aestivum, assembly GCF_018294505.1. Taxonomy (NCBI): domain Eukaryota; kingdom Viridiplantae; phylum Streptophyta; class Magnoliopsida; order Poales; family Poaceae; genus Triticum; species Triticum aestivum. The sequence continues at coordinate 128,848,845 of NC_057798.1, forward strand.
TGCCTATTGATCTGTTTGTTAATATAGTCCTTGTCGTGAAGTAGTGCGAGATGCTTATTCCGTCTTAGCTTAGTTCTTCCTTTCGAACCTCACGAGGGCTTGGTGCTCTGCGCCGACATGTCCCGGTCCCAAGGCGGCTTCAGCCGTCGCTGGTATGCCAGGTCGCGATGCCGTGGTCAAGGCCAGAAGGTGAGCGGCCCGGGGTCCAGTAAGAGCCCTTGAGTCACGATGCTCAGGAGGTCCCCTTTAGCGCTCAAGCAGCCATCGTTCAGTGAGAAAGGAACACGACGTTGCTAACACGGGATTGCATTGGATGCGGAGACGGTGCTGCGATAGCTAGTGTTTCCGGAGGGTGACTTATCTTGAGAGTCAGGAACCGCTTCCTGGTGCGGCGCTAGGTCCACGCATCGGCCGGCGAGGGCTTGCCCGGCGAGGTCCCCGCATGCCTCTTCCCTCTCACCTTTCCTCCCCTTTCTGCTCTACATCCTCGGGTCCCGACCCTCGAGCGGGTCTCAGCCATTGCTGGTATGCCAGGTCGCGATGCCGTGGACAAGGCCAGAGGGTGAGAGCTGGAGAGCCAGTAGGAGCCCATGAGTCGCGATGCTCAGGTACCCCCCCTTTAACGTGCAAGCGGTTCGCGCGGACGAGGGTGAAGAAGACGCTGCGAGGGCCTCGCCTGGCGCTGCTCCTTGAAGGGATCCTGCAGGCCCACCACAAGAAGAACAAGAGTCCGCTATGACAAGCGGCGGTCAGCCGTTGGTTGCTTTGTAGAGGTGACGAGGCACTGAAGGCTGACGAGGTGGCGCTGTGCGGGGCTGCCGTGGCCAGAGCTCAGCCATTCAGGTTTTTCGGTGTCGCAGGGACGGACCCATGCGCAAGCGTCATGCCGTTGGGGAGCAGCTCTATCAGCTGGTGTCAGTTGAGCAGGCAACTAGGTCAAGCACGTCAATCACGAAGAAGCGAGTTCATTTAGATACATGCAGGTAAGGCAGACATCGCTGGGTCCGGCACGAGCGAATGGGGATGATGCAGCCCGAGGGGCGCCCCCAACAAAGTGAGCTAGGAACATAAAGTAAAAAGGGGATACATGCCGCAGGGACGGACCCATGCGGCCTGGGAATAATGCAGCCCTGGGGGCGCTCCCAGCTGGAAACAAAACTTGAAGGATGTCACCTGATAGCGTTGAAGATGAAGGGGTGTTGAAGTAGCAGACATCGTGGGCTACGGAAGCCGATCTTCACGAGCCCCAGGCCCAGGAGCCTCGGGAGGTTCCGGAGGCGCTGGTGGCTCCGCATGGACCATCTCCATCTCCACCAGGGCTGCGGAACGCCTGGCCTCCTGAGCCTCCAGGATGCTCCTTATGAGGCGCTGGTATGCGGTGGCCGCGTTCGGCAAGCCGTAGGGCATGCGAACGTAGCTGTGGGGTGGGCCTTCGCAGCGCCCCGCGCGTGAGGGCTAGAAGCGCTCTTGAGAGGCAGCTCGGTTGAGCCCTGGGATGTCGATGCATGCGCGCAGCCCACCATCCTCGCCTGGATGGGGAGCTGCGGCGGGTAAGCGGCGGCTGCCACTCATGACTCTTGACTCCTGCAACTCCTGGGTGATCTGACTGACGAACTCCTTAGGGTTTGGCCCTCCTTGCCTTGCTCCTTATTGAGGGAAACATGCTTTGAAACACGCCTCCAAGTGGTGCCCAAGCGCCTCCCTCATGACCTTAGCAAGGTCGGTGGCCCTCTAGGAGAAAGCCCTCGAGCATTGCTTGAGGAGCGCGTCGGGCGCGCCTTCCTATGCGACAAAAGGTGTTGCCCCCTGAGCAGGCGAAGACCCTGAGGGGCCTGCCTCCTGAGGGGTCGGGCCTGGCGATGTCTTCTTCTTCTTGGGAGCGGTCTCAGGGAGCCTCCCGCTCCCGCGATCTGGGTCTTCAAGTGATGCGGCCTGAAAAGCTCGCTCCAGTGAGCACACTGCGTCTCTTTCTTGGCAAGGCACCGTGATGACTCCACCGCTTCCTGGCAGCTTGAGGACGTTGTAGCCGTGATGAGTCACGGCCATGAACTTGGCGAGAGCTGGGTACCCGAGGATGGCGTTGTACGGCAGGCGAATGTGGGCGACGTCGAAGTCGATGAGCTCGGTGTAGTAGTTGTCGCGCGCCCCAAAGGTGATAGGGAGGCGGACCTGCCCAATCGGAACCGTGGAGCCATCGGTGACTCAGGAGAAAGGCTTGGTTGGCTGAAGCTGACTTAAGGCACTTGGAGATTGTTTAATGTCTCTACGGACAAGACGTTGAGCCCTGCCCCACTGTCGATGAGGGTCCTGGTGACTTGCACGTTGCTGATGACTGGGGAGCAAAGCATCGGGAGGACTCCGGCTGTGGCCATGCACTTGAGCTGATCCGCTGAGTTGAATGTGATGGCGCACGCCAACCACTTGAGGGGGCGCGTGGCTTCGAGCTTGGGGAGGACTGCATTCACTTTGTGGGCGAACTGCTTGAAGATGCGTTGAGAGGCTGGGGCTTGAGCTCTGCCCAGGATGCAGGCGATCGCGCGCGGCTCCTGGAAGCCCCCAGCCCCCTCGTCCTGATGATGGTCCTTGTTTCTCCTTGGCTGCGGCGGTAGTGGAGGGAGGCCTGCGTTTCCTTGCGGACGATCCTCGCGAGGCTGATCCCTCCAGTCTCCCTCGCGAGGCTGATCCTGCCAGCCATCCTCGCAAGGTCGGTCGTGCCACCCTTGGCGAGGGTCGCGGTCTTCCCAGCGTCCTGCGTTCCTTCCTCCTCCTTGGCCGTAGCCTCGATCGTTGCGGTCGGGGCGTCGGCCGATCCTCCCTTCTCGCACGGCTCGGAGCTCTTGACATTCGTTGGTGTTGTGGGTGTGGAGGTCGTGGTACACATAGTACTGGCTGCCCTTGAAAGACTCGGGCTGATCTCTGCCCCGCTTGGTGTCTAGTTCTGTCCCGAGCACGGCAGCCCCCTTGCGCTTCACGTCCTTGGCCTTGGACTTCTTCTCTTCTGGGGCTGCAGCTGGTAGCTCGAGGAGGGAAAGGCGCCCTTCCTCAGCCCTGGCGCACTTGGTCGCCAAGTTGAACAGCTCCAAGGAAGTGCACGGATCTTCATGCATCGCCAGCTCCTCCTTCATCTTGACGTCACGCACACCGTCGGAGAAGGCTGAGATGATGTCCTCCTCGGTCACCTTCGGAATCTTGAGGCATGCGTTGTTGAAGCACTGGATGTACTTCTGCAGGGTCTCCCCTAGTTGCTTCTTGATGCGGCGCATGTCGCTCACGGCAGGTGGCCGGTCGCGAGTACCTTGGAAGTTGGTGATGAAACGGGTGCTCATCTCGTCCCAGGAGGAGATCGTGCCAGGAGCCAGGTTCAGGAGCCAGGTGCGAGCCCCGTCCTTGAGTGCCAGTGGAAACCAGTTCGCCATGACCTTCTCGTCCCCGTTGGCGGCTTCGATGCCCAGCTCATAGAGCTAGAGGAACTCCGCAGGGTCGCCCGTGCCGTCATAGCGAGGAGGCAGGTCTGGCTTGAACTTGCCGGGCCATGCGACGCTGCGCAGCTCGGTGGTGAAGGTGCGGCAGCCTGCGGTGGCCACGGGAGGCCTTTGGTGACGAAGAGCTTGGTCTTGCGGGTGCCTTGGAAGTTACGTTCGCATGGAGCCAAATGTCGGATTTCGGGTTTCAGCAGACCCTCTAGGTTTGAACAATGGGGTGCGCGTGGAGATTTCGCCCTCTACCTACCTGCACCTCACCGCCTCACTAGGATCTAAGCAATCAAAGGAACAACACAAGAGACATAGGGTTTATACTAGTTCGGGCCACCATTGTGGTGTAATACCCTACTCTAGTTTGTGGTGTGGTGGATTGCCTCTTGGGCTGATGATGAACAATACAAGGAAGAACAGCCTCGCGAGGGTCTGTTCTTGGCTGGTGCTATGAACTGCTAAGGGGAGTTCAGACGCTCTTTCTACTGTTTTCCTGATGATGATCTCCATTCCCCTACCTTGTGGGTGGCTAGTCCTATTTATAGGCAAAGGCCATGGGCCTCTTCCCAAATATTGAGCGGGAAGGGCGCCAACAGTTGGCCATTTTGAAGGGGAACATCTAGTACACTTATCCTGACTAAAGTTGGTCCTCGCCTGTCAAAGGCTCTGGTGGTAACGCCGGCTTGGGCTCCACAATGACTTCCTTCCTGCCGCTGCGACAGTCTTGGTCTTGTTGCACCGAAACGGATGCCTTTGCTTGATGCTCTCGCCTACGCTTGCCCCCTTTGCACCAAAGAGGAAAGGAGGACAGTATGCGGGCTGGCGTCCGCCTGGCGCCCTCGGTCGTCATGGCTTGCGTCATGGGCACCTCATGAGGTACCCTGCCTTGATCTCTCCGCCTCCTCGCGAGCCAGCCTGACGAGGCCATGCCTGAGGAAGCTCCCTGTCGTCCTCCCCGCGAGGCTGGGCCCCTTGCGTGGGTCTTGAGCTCGTGCTGATGAAGATGGGCCGCACTGGGCCGCCCCTTGAGCCACGCCGCAGGTCGCAGGCAGGCAAGTCTGGGGACCCCCGTTCCCAAAACTCCAACAGTTTAGCCATTACAATCTCGAGGTAGATCAACTCTTGTAAACCCTATATTCATCATAGTCAATCAAGATGGAAGTAGGGTATTACCTCCATTAAGAGGGCCCGAACCTGGGTAAACACCGTGTCCCCTGCCTCCTTGTTACTATCGATCCTTAGACGCATAGTTCGGGGCCCCCTACCCGAGATCTGCCGGTTTTGACACCGACATTGGTGCTTTCATTGAGAGTTCCACTGCATCGTCACCAAAAGGTTTGATCGCTCCACCAACCATCCACAATAACTCCGTCCTCAGGGAGGCCTTTCTCCCCGGCCAAATCTTTGTATTCGGCGGCTTCGCACTGCATGCTAATTCGATTGGTCATCTGGAGCAGGTAGACAACTATGCCCCTGGTCATCAGACCAGGTTTGGAAACCTAAACTACATTGCTGATATCCGTGGAGACTTGATCTTCCAAGGGTTCGCGGCCTCAACTGTAGTTCTAGCCTTAGATCCAGAACTCCTTGTCGAGTCCGAAGACATGATCTTAGAGCCCGCCGGGCTCTGTGTGGCCATAGATCTTAACTCCAGAGACACGGAGGGGATCATTTCACCGGCCGGCCCAGAATCACTCCTGGCCCCCTCTATCCTCACCGAGCCGGACTCACCCCCGGGTACCAGCTCTGAACTCTCGAGGTCTATGTTATACAAGCCCAGCCAGGGAGCTCTTGTCCAACCTTGGTCCATGGATTTTTGCTTCCCTGTCCATACCTCGCCCTTAAGCGATGCTCTAGACTTAATGCAGTCTCTCACCATTATATAAGGATCACTGTCGAACTATGCCTAGCCCGCGCTGGGGGCTAAGTGTAGGGAATTCTAAGTCCCACCCACCACCCACTTCATAGCCACTATTGAGGATTTAACCGACATGCTTGATTACGCCTCCGAAGACATCGACAACATGGGTGACGATGCCGGAGAAGAGCAAGGCCAGAACCCGCCGTTTGCCAGATGATGGACGGTGACTTCTTCGTATGACGTATACATGGTGGGCACACCCAAAGAGAACAACGCCAACGACGAGAAGGTTCTAGAAGATGAACCAGCTGAAGCACCCACGAAGCATCGACGTCAGCGGCGCTGATCAAAATCGCGTCGCAAAAAGGACAACAATATAGGCACCGGAGATAACAATACTCCGGACAATGCTAAAGACCAAGAAGCCCTTGTCGATCCAACATCTGAACAAGATGATTGGGAAGAGGGGCAAGTCAACCCCGATTATCCTATCGGGGATGAGGGCTCGAAGGATAGTAACTACCTGCCGACCTCCGAAGAGGACGAGAGCCTGGGCGATGAGAACTTCATCATACCAGAGGACCCCCTCGAACAAGAGCACTTCAAGAGCCAGCTAATCGCCATAGCAAGAAGCCTGAAAACAAAGTGGTGTCACATCCCTAGCTTCTGGTTTGCTCTAAGCTAGCTGGTCATGTGTTGCATCATGTTTAAATTCTTTTAAAGTTGAAATGGGGATTGCCTAAACCCTAGCATTAAAGGAATTCACTAGGTTCACCTAAAATATTTTCAGTAAGTCAGAATGGTTTTAAAAAATGTTCATCATTTATGGAAAATACTGTAAACAGTAGCCAGAGGTGATGCACATTTTTCCATGACATATTTGGGATCTGATTTAAATCATACCCTATTTGAATTTGGGCATTTAAATTCTATAAAATATTTAAAATGTCCAAATAATCCTAAACTGAAATGTTCCATGTTGGATATATTCCAAACAGTGGCCATGAGCAGTTTGGTGATTTTTGAGTGTGCCTAAGTATTTTTAATAAAGCCCAACATTTATAGAAGTAATAGAAAACAGAATCAATAAATAAGAGAGAGAGAGAGAGAGATTTTACCTGCTGTGCAGCCCACCTAGCCAGGCCACCTGGCGGCCCAGTTGGCCAGCCCAGCCACCTGGCCCAGCCCACCTCCTCCTGTCGTCTTCCTCCCCTCGCCCCGAAGCAGCTCGGTGGCGAGCGCTGGCGATGCCGTGGCCTCCTCCCTGCCTGCCTCACGCCCTCGAGGCCCTTCCAGCGCCATGGAGATGGCCACGCACCCCCCCTGGACCCCTCGACCTTTTTCCTCACTCCCTGGTTCTCTCTCCCTCTCTGGTTCTCTCCTCGCAGCCGCCCGAGAGCGACCACCGCCGCCGTTCGCCGCCACCGTGCCCAGAGCCACCCCCTCACCTTCCGCCATGCCCCAAGGCTCCACCTCGACGCCACGGATCTCCAAGATGAAGGACGCGCCTGCTGGATGCTCGAAGCGACGCCATCTTCATCACCTTCGTCGCCGGCCGTCGGAGATCCCTCTCGTCGTCCCGCTCGCTCCGGTGCTTCCTCGAGCTCGCCGATGCCATCGCTGCACCCGCCGTGAGCTCCTCTGTCATTTTCCCCTCTTCCCTGACTCGTTTTCTTCCTCTAACACCGATACCCGTCGGAGCCGAGAGCTCTTCGCCGCCGGCCATGTCGTCGTCGTAGCCACCGTTGCCTATAGCGGCAACCGAGCATGTAGCCGTGCTCAATGCACCCCCAGGAGGCCATAGCACCCATCCGCACCCTCTGTTGTGCTCCCTAACGCAGACCCTGAGCTCGCCCGAACTCCGGCCGCCGCCGTGAGCTCGACTCCGGCGAGTACAGCGCACCCCGCCCGCTCCTTCCTGCTCCGTTGGATGCCGAAGAGCACGGGCTCCCTTTTGGTGGTCACCCTGCCCCTAAACGCAGCCCCTAGCGCCGCCCAGTAGCAGCTCCGCCACGCGGAATGGTCGCTGCCGGCCAAACTCCGGCGAGCCGACGTGGCTCCGTCATTAGGAGCTAACCCAGCTAACTAAACAACCTACAGCCATTGATAGTGGGCCCCACCCCTGGTCAAACCCCAGTCAGCGCTGGGTTTGACCGGGATTAGTTCCTGTGTCACTGACGTGTGGACCCCGCATGTCAGGCTTGACCTGGACCTGGCCGTTGACTCGCTGACGTCACGCTGGCGTCAGGCTGACACAGTTAATTCTTTCTGGATTTAAATTTAAATCAGGAAATTCCAGAAAATAACCAAAACTTCCAAAATTCATAGAAAATCAACCGTAGCTCCAAATCAAACAATTTATATATGAAAAATGATCAGAAAAATGCAATCTATCCATCTGTACCATTTTCATGCATGTTAGAACACTTTAACCGTGCTGTTTAGGTGAAACAAGGTAATGCACTAATATGACCTTTTAAAATGGGTTTGCATTTGAATCTTTGGTTCAAATGGACTCATCTCAACCTGTTCTAGCTTGCATTAGCCCAAAACACATTCGTATTGCCATGTCATAGCATGCATCATATTGTGCATTGCATTGATCATGTTTCTTCTCTGTTTGCCGGTGTTGTTTCCCCCTCGGTAGACGTGGTATCGACGTTGTGATCGTTGACACTGATGAAGACTCAATGCTATCTTCAGAAGTGCCAGGCAAGCAAAACCCCCTTGTTCAATCCAATACAATCCCACTCTCTCGCTCCTGCTCTCTTTTAATGCATTAGGACAACACCGATTCATCTGTTACTTGCTGCGGTAGCTGAACCCCTTTATCCTTTGCATGACCTGTCATTGCCACAGTAAATAGATGAAACCCACTAGCATGAGTAGGAGTTGTTTGAGACCTGATGTGCCTACTCATTCATGCTTGTTTGTCATGCCTCCTACTGCTTAGAGTTGAGTCAGGTCTGATTCATCGGGAATGAATCGAAGGTGTGTGAACATGTCCTACTGTGTGTGTACTAAGTGTGTGAACACGATTTGGTAAAGGTAGCAGTGAGAGGCCATGTAGGAGTACATGGTGGGTTATCTCATTGCAGCCATCCTCAGGAACTGAGTTCTGTGTTTGTGATCCATGACCAGTTACTACCACACATTGGGTTCCGGTAACTCGACCCCTCTTGACTTATTAATCAACATGATCTCTGTCCAGGAGTTGAAACTAGTTTCTGGTGTTTGTAGATAGTGTTAGTAGTCTACCAAGTGGCACCCGGTACAGGTGGGCTTGGGACAGACTAGGCACCGTGGCACGGTGTACCAAGCGTAGATCTACCCGTCGAGGTGGGCTTGGGAACCCTACACACATCGTTTGGGGCCGTGAGCGACACCCCTGCCGGATCTCCTTGCGGATGGAACCCGAATAGGCGATAAACCTGAACGAGAGACTTGTGTGGTTAGTCAGGTCGTTCATGTGTCTCCTAGTGTTTCCACTGAGCCATGGTAGCTTGCTACTGCTCCGGAACACTTAGGCTGGCCGGCATGTGTCCTTCTTCGTTCATGTGTCTGTGCCCTCAGGGAAATGTCACACGATGAATTCCGGAGTCCTGCTAGCCCAGTGCTATAGGCTGGATTCACTCGCTGATGACCGACACGTTCGTTGTTGGGTCATGTATGCCTGTCCCTGTAAGTTAGTGCCACTTTGGGTTTACGACTAGCCATGTCAGCCCAGGCTCCTTATCATATGGATGCTAGCGACACTATCATATACGTGTGCCAAAAGACGCAAACGGTCCCGGGCAAAGGTAAGGCGACACCCGTGGGGATACCATGCGTGAGGCCGCAAAGTGATATGAGGTGTTACATGCTAGATCGATGTGGCATTGAGTCGGGGTCCTGACAGCTTCGGTATTAGAGCTTGACTGCCTGTAAGTTTACCAAGCCAAACTGGTCGAAGTTGAGTCTAGAAATTCTTTAGTTATGTAAGGGAATTGATTGTGGGATGGAACGTAAGGCTCTTTTTACTCCTTATACCTCATGCCCTCTGATCCGAGTCATCTTATCTCTCCTACGGGGTTAAGGAACTAGGCTATCTCTTTTGTCTATCAGGATCACGTGTTACTAATCCGTAGACTTATAGTATTGATGGACTCAAGCCTCAGTTCGGTTCCTACTGCTTCCGTATGTTAACTGTTGATCTCGAAACCTCGATATTGTGATGTTGAGTGGCTATGCCACCATTTTGCCGGATGTCTCAAATCTTTTTGAGCATTTACAGCCGTTATGCTGTCTGAGTCATCCCAGGTTTCTACAATATTCTGATGCATTTGCAAATCCCTTCCTTCTGTTTCTGATGTCTCTTTGGGCCAGTTTGACCACACTATCGGTGAGTTGAGGTACTCTATTGCCTTGACATATATGTTGGAATTATGATTATGGCCCTAGGTGTCTTGGAGTATTACCTAGTGATCTAGCCATGTTCTGTGTTCCAGTGTGATGATTCTGGCCATCATTCTCGAAAGCATCCCGTGATGCCACTTAGTTAGTAGGCATTCTATTCCTGGGTTCTTGACCCAAGATCCACCCTACTTACTTCATGTTGATAGTGTTTGCTCGTCCCTTTAGGTTATTAGTAACCTTTGCGATAGTCCTCGAAGTTCGTGGTATTTCCTTCTTCCAAATACTATGAACCACTTTATGACAGAAGTTTGTTGGATCAAAAGATCACAAAAGGAATATCCTCGATGAGTTCCCCATTCTATATTGTGGCTCTGCCAGTTCTACCTTTCTGCATGGATTATCCGGAAGAAATATGTTGAACTTCGTTCGACATGCTAAACCATGCATCCACAACTCAGAAAATCGTATGTTCCTTTGAGTTATCCCTCTTTAGTTGTCTTCTGACCCTCGTCTATCAATTGATAGTCAAGAGTATGTGTGCATTCGTTCATCGATGCCTATTACTCTTGTGGTCCATCAAGCCATTCTATTCCAGAGTGACTAGGAGAAACAAACTCCAGTACCCTTTTCCATTTCTAGGATTGGGTCAAAGTAGTTGTGTTCCGCAGATCAAGTTGCAATCCAGCTTTTGGTCTGTTCTACCTTGCAGTATTACCATCTTTATGTTAAGATTATCATGGGAATTGCACACCATCCTATGAACTCTTGATACAGTGATACTTCCCGCCCTTAATAGTCGTTTCTCGGTTCCCGTGTTATTGCAACCGGAGTGCCGACGGGTGAACTATGATGTGTGAAATCAATACCCCTAGCAACTAGTTGCTTGGTAGTAAATGGACAATATTCTCATTCTTAGCATGTTGGTTATTGAATCATCATTCTAAGATAGATTGTGCTACCTAGTCCTTATTTCCGATGCACTCTCCGATCAATGAGTTAGGATTGAGTCAGTCCCTCGCTCTTGTGATCATATCGTTTTGCCCTGAAAAGCAAGTTTGTTCTCGAGCTTAGTAACATATCGGTGGTTCGTGATTTTTCGATTATCTTCTCGGAAGTATCACCAGGTTGTCACCTGACTACTATGTTGAGATCGTGACCAAGTTGGTTCCTTGTAACCACCCCTTCTCCAAGAATCTATGTTGGGTACCCCTGAGCTAGTTGGCTAAGCTGAGCAACAACTTGGAGAGTTGGAAGATGGAAGCTTGTCTGATTTAGTTCATTTAAAGGGATATCTTGTGTGTGTTGAAGAAAGATGATATCTTCATTGATTGATCCTCGTGTCAATTATTGGACCTATTATCTTATAAAAACTTCGATTTGAGTATGGGCTATCGTCAAATCAAATGAGAACCAACGATATTCGTAATGTTGTCTTACTCGTGGTTTTTCCTCGAGCATACACCATTATATCCTTTGGTCTGACCAATGCTATCACCGTGTTCACTTAACTATGGAATTCCTCTTATATGGAAACTTGGATGAATTGTTGTTGAGCCCATCGACAACATCCTTATCTCCTCCATCATTTTGTTGCACATTAAGCTAGTGTTGGGAACTTTTGAAAGCATCACTTCATGCTAGCTCATGAAGCATATGTTTGGATGTAAGAAGTGACTTTCTCCAGTTCATGTGCATTTGATGCAAGTTGTCGTCGTGAACTCGAGAAGTCAATGTTGTTTCATCTGGAATCATTCCAAGTCAGTCATGCATGTGCGGAGTGTACATTGGTTTGTGAGACTAGCTACCTTCATTCTATATGGATTCCTAGCACACCAAGCCACTGATTGATTTGTTCAAGGATAAGAAGTTCAAGTGCTAATCCTGAAGGGCCCAGACGGACATGCACAAGACCTCTTATTTTAATGATGGTTTCCGATCAGGACTCAGTAGTGTTTTATTATAAGACTACTATATGGTCCTGCTTGTCTCGGACAACGTGTGCACATGTTGTAGCAGAACCAGCTCATGTTCTGGAGCTTACTACCGCAGACCATTTCCCGAGAATCTCGCGACACCATCTCGTCGATTTGTGTTGCAAACTTTCATTTTTTTTCTCTCTAGACTTGATGAGTCTGGAATATCCTGACACCAACCAGACCTGAATCTCAGGCAGGTATGATGGTTGGAACGTGTCCCAAGAATTATAATATTGGTCTGTTTGTAACCCGGTAAAGTGGATGTTGTGGCAAACACACCCAGCCGGAGGACCTAATATTGTAGTATCTTGATTGAGGAAGTTGGCCATCTCCCCATAAGGATTTCGTAGGATTTATTTCCTAGTTGTCCCTTATGGATTTTTGTGTTCCCGAAGACCGACCTTTTACTTGATGTTCTAGATATCAAACCATATCTATGAATGGGTTACACTAGCACATCAAGGAGAACATTAGAAGCGGAGTGCTAAATGTCTCTCGGTCGATCATCCAGATTTTGGTTACTTGGCCCCGCCAAGGTGAAATCTGAGACGGTGTTATCTTCCTTTGCATCTGCATCTCTTCCACCGGTATTCCTCATGGTAGTACGTTGTGTTGCCAGGATCCTTGACACGGATATTGGTAAAACCTTGATGAATATGGAAATGCTCAAGTTCTTGAGAGCACGCTCAGACACTAGGTTATATCCTCAGTATCAATCTGAATGTGCCTTCCTTTCGCCGAGTTGTTCGATAACCGTAATTTCTGTTTCTGAAACTGAGTATACCATTTCTTTGAATTCCTTCAAATCATCGTTTGTGATTTGCCATTAGCTGGTATAAAGAGTTTCAATGATCTCTGATCCAAAGGTAATTCTTTTTGCCACCTAAGGGGATATTCCTACAAGTCAGCTTCCTTAAGGTGCCCCGTTATGGTGTCATGGCAACTCAAATCCTCGCTACGATGACAACCGTTCACCACCCTCTTAAGTGTGGAATTGTTGTCTACCTAGTGAACCTTCATCATCCGTTCCACTCCATTCCTCTAGATGTGTGTTTTGTGTCTCAGCTCGAGTGGTGTTGCTATGTCTCATTCCGCGAGTTGATCCTAAGTTGTTCGGTCTTCGAGAAGATCGATCCTTCTAGAGTGTCCTTCTCCTCTCATTATCATGTTGGCTGGAGTTCTCAGAGCAAGACGACAAGAAAAAGATGGTGATTGAATCAACGTTCATTTGAAGTGCACCCTGGATCGTGAAGATTATACTAGTTTGCGTTTCCCCTTCATCTTACCCTACGCTTGAATCTCGAGACGAGATTCTTGTTTAGTGGGGGTGAGTTGTCACATCCCTAGCTTCTGGTTTGCTCTGAGCTAGCTGGTCATGTGTTGCATCATGTTTAAATTCTTTTAAAGTTGAAATGGGGATTGCCTAAACCCTAGCATTAAAGGAATTCACTAGGTTCACCTAAAATATTTTCAGTAAGTCAGAATGGTTTTCAAAAATGTTCATCATTTATGGAAAATACTGTAAACAGTAGCCAAAGGTGATGCACATTTTTCCATGACATATTTGGGATCTGATTTAAATCATACCCTATTTGAATTTGGGCATTTAAATTCTATAAAATATTTAAAATTTCCAAATAATCCTAAACTGAAATGTTCCGTGTTGGATATATTCCAAACAGTGGCCATGAGCAGTTTGGTGATTTTTGAGTGTGCCTAAGTATTTTTAATAAAGCCCAACATTTATAGAAGTAATAGAAAACAGAATCAATAAATAAGAGAGAGAGAGAGATTTTACCTGCTGTGCAGCCCACCTGGCCAGGCCACCTGGCGGCCTAGTTGGCCAGCCCAGCCACCTGGCCCAGCCCACCTCCTCCTGTCGTCTTCCTCCCCTCGCCCCGAAGTAGCTCGGTGGCAAGCGCTGGCGATGCCGTGGCCTCCTCCCTGCCTGCCTCACGCCCTCGAGGCCCTTCCAGCGCCACGAAGACGGCCACGCACCCCCCTGGACCCCTCGACCTTTTTCCTCACTCCCTGGTTCTCTCTCCCTCTCTGGTTCTCTCCTCGTAGCCGCCCGAGAGCGACCGCCGCCGCCGTTCGCCACCACCGTGCCCAGAGCCACCCCCTCACCTTTCGCCATGCCCCAAGGCTCCGCCTCGACGCCACGGAGCTCCAAGACGAAGGACGCGCCTGCGGGATGCTCGAAGCGACGCCATCTTCATCACCTTCGTCGCCGGCCGTCGGAGATCCCTCTCGCCGCCCTGCTCGCTCCGGTGCTTCCCCGAGCTCGCCGATGCCATCGCTGCACCCGCCGTGAGCTCCTCTGTCGTTTTCCCCTCTCCCCTGACTCGTTTTCTTCCTCTAACACCGATACCTGTCGGAGCCGAGAGCTCTTCGCCGCCGGCCATGTCGCCGCCGTAGCCACCGTTGCCTATAGCTGCAACCGAGCAGGCAGCCGTGCTCAGTGCACCCCCAGGAGGCCATAGCACCCATCCGCACCCTCTGCTGTGCTCCCTAACGCAGACCCCGAGCTCGCCCGAACTCCGGCCGCCGCCGTGAGCTCGACTCCGGCGAGTACAGCGCACCCTGCCCGCTCCTTCCTGCTCCGTTGGATGCGGAAGAGCACGGGCTCCCTTCTGGTGGTCTCCCCGCCCCTAAACGCAGCCCCTAGCGCCGCCCAGTAGTAGCTCCGCCGCACGGAATGGTCGGCGCCGGCCAAACTCCGGCGAGCCGACGTGGCTCCGTCATTAGGAGCTAACCCAGCTAACTAAACAACATACAGCCATTGACAGTGGGCCCCACCCCTGGTCAAACCCAGTCAGCGCTGGGTTTGACCGGGATTAGTTCCTGTGTCACTGACGTGTGGACCCCGCACGTCAGGTTTGACCTGGACCTGGCCGTTGACTCGCTGACGTCACGCTGGCGTCAGGCTGACGCAGTTAATTCTTTCTGGATTTAAATTTAAATCAGGAAATTCCAGAAAATAACCAAAACTTCCAAAATTCATAGAAAATCAACCGTAGCTCCAAATCAAACAATTTATATATGAAAAATGATCAGAAAAATGCAATCTATCCATCTGTACCATTTTCATGCATGTTAGAACACTTTAACCTTTCTGTTTAGGTGAAACAAGGTAATGCACCAATAGGACCTTTTAAAATGGGTTTGCTTTTGAATCTTTGGTTCAAATGGACTCATCTCAACCTGTTCTAGCTTGCATTAGCCCAAAACACATTCGTATTGCCATGTCATAGCATGCATCATATTGTGCATTGCATTGATCGTGTTTCTTCTCTGTTTGCCGGTGTTGTTTCCCCCTCGGTAGACGTGGTATCGACGTTGTGATCGTTGACACTGATGAATACTCAATGCTATCTTCAGAAGTGCCAGGCAAGCAAAACCCCCTTGTTCATTCTGATACAATCCCACTCTCGCTCTTGCTCTCTTTTAATGCATTAGGACAGCACCGATTCATCTGTTACTTGCTACGGTAGCTGAACCCCTTTATCCTTTGCATGACCTGTCATTGCCACAGTAAATAGATGAAACCCACTAGCATGAGTAGGAGTTGTTTGAGCCCTGATGTGCTTACTCATTCATGCTTGTTTGTCATGCCTGCTACTGCTTAGAGTTGAGTCAGGTCTGATTCGTCGGGAATGAATCGGAGGTGTGTGAACACGTCCTACTGTGTGTGTACTAAGTGTGTGAACACGATTTGGTAAAGGTAGCAGTGAGAGGCCATGCAGGAGTACATGGTGGGTTGTCTCATTGCAGCCGTCCTCAGGAACTGAGTTCTGTGTTTGTGATCCATGACCAGTTACTACCACACATTGGGTTCCGGTAACTCGACCCCTCTCGACTTATTAATCAACATGATCTCTGTCCAGGAGTTGCAACTAGTTTCTGGTGTTTGTAGGTAGTGTTAGTAGTCTACCAAGTGGCACCCGGTACAGGTGGGCTTGGGACAGACTAGGCACCGTGGCACGGTGTACCAAGCATAGATTCACCTGTCGAGGTGGGCTTGGGAACCCTGCACACATCGTTTGGGGCCGTGAGCGACACCCCAGCCGGATCTCCTTGTGGATGGAACCCGAATAGGCGATAAACCTGGATGAGAGACTTGTGTGGTTAGTCAGATCGTGGCCGACACCCTCACTGGGCTTCCGCTTTAAGGTTGCCGAGTACATGTCGTGTAAACGGCGGTAAGTGGTGAGAGCGTGTGTTAAGAAGTACACCCCTGCATGCTTAATATGATCTATTCGAATAGTCGTGTCCGCGGTAAAGGACTTCTGGGTTGCCTGTACAGTTCATAGACAAGTGAAAGTGGATACTCTAAAATGTGCAAGATAAGCGTGAGTGCTATGTATGGCGTTCTCGTAGGGAGACGGGAGCGGATCCACAGTGGTGTATTGATATGGTGAATATGTGGACTCGTGTGCGCCACCTCAAAAGAGTTACTTGCAATCGTAGTTCAGGATAGACACCGAGTCAAAGCTGGCTTGCTGCAGTCAAACTCCGCCATCCCCTTTGTTGATAATGATGCATATGTAGTTAGTTCTGATGTAAGCCTTGCTGGGTACATTTGTACTCACGTTGCTTACTTTATGTTTTTGCAGAGAGACTTCAGTCTCGCTAGTAGTACCGCGTGGACTTCGATGTTTAGCTTGTTACCTCAACCACGATCTTGTGCCCTCTGCAGGATCTGGTAGATAGACAGGCTTTTCAGCCTTTTTCATTTGTAGATGTCTGTACTTAGACATGTTAAGCTTCCGCATGTGCTTTGACTGGTATGCTCTGATTGTTGGGTCATGAGACCCATGATTGTAATATCTCGCTCCTCGGAGCCTATTGAATAAATACTTGAGTCATAGAGTCATGTTGTGATGCCATGTTGTATTTGCACATATCGAGCATATTGTGTGTATGTTATTGAAATGCTTGGTATGTGTGGGATCTGACTATCTAGTTGTTTATCCTTAGTAGCCTCTCTTACCGGGAAATGTCTCCTAGTGTTTCCACTGAGCCATGGTAGCTTGCTACTGCTCCGGAACACTTAGGCTGGCCGGCATGTGTCCTTCTTCGTTCATGTGTCTGTCCCCTCAGGGAAATGTCACACGATGAATTCCGGAGTCCTGTTAGCCCGCTACAGCCCGGTTCACCGGAGTCCTGCTAGCCCAGTGCTACATCCTGGATTCACTCGCTAATGACCGACACGTTCGTTGTTGGGTCATGTATGCCTGTCCCTGTAAGTTAGTGCCACTTTGGGTTTACGACTAGCCATGTCAGCCCGGGCTCCTTATCATATGGATACTAGCGACACTATCATATACGTGTGCTAAAAGACGCAAACGGTCCTGGGAAAAGGTAAGGCGACACCCGTAGGGATACCGTGCGTGAGGCCGCAAAGTGATATGAGGTGTTACATGCTAGATTGATGTGGCATTGAGTCGGGGTCCTGACAAGTGGCAGCAACTGCAAGCCGATCAGGACTTACTCAATGACAGATGGACTAATGTCCTATCAGCCGAGGAATACGGCCTCGAGCGCCCAACTAAAATTTACCCAAAACGCATGTTGCTCTACCAATTCGACGAGGAGGTCCCGGAGCCTATATCGATAGCATGTAACACAGCTAACGGACCCGATCGGCCACCTCGTTGTCAGGACAGAGCAACAACTCAAGCCGAACAACAACCTGCCCCACCTCGACCTAGAGGCAGAGAAACAGCAGCCACAGGACGCACGCACGACCTACGACATGACCTGGACAATAGAGCCGGTCATGCAAGATCAATTTATGTGTCACGAGGGCGTGCAGCAGCGCAGGAAGATGAAATTCAAGCCTGGCGCGGCACACACAACCTCACACGGGTCGAAAACCGCATACAGACTCCATCCAAACTGCGTCGTGATGTTGCCCGATATAGAGGAGATGCACACCCCCTAGGCTTCACCGATGAAGTAATGGAACATCAGTTCCCAAAAGGGTTTAAACCCGTAAACATTACTATACGAAGGCTGTCACGACCGGTTTTCCAATAAAAATATTTATTGAGAAACCAATCTTTTGAGTCCAGTATGAGAGAAATCCTCCTCACTGGTAGACAAATTCTTGATACAATAAGCCAGTAGCATAAAATATATTACAGGGTCGAACTATGGTTGCTCAACCAAATTATTACAAGCACGCCAATAAATATACATAATGGCGGACATGACACAGTGGTGTGGAGGCATACTACTGACTCGAGGATAGGGCGGTGGTGGAGAAACACAGCGGGGAGAGAGATACAAGTCACTAAAAACTGTCATCTCATCGAGCGTCGAGGTGAGGCTCGATGAATTTATTTGGTAGCGGAAGCGGATATAATACAGTGACCAAATCCAGGGTCGTACGAGACTGACTGGGACTCCTCTAGGCGTCGGACTCGCTATCAAATTCTTCATCCATGAGATCGCCTTCGTCAGCATCTGGCCAAATCAACAAGCCAGTGAGTACTTTGAAAGTACTCGCAAGACAGTTCGGACGTAAGATATAACAAATGCATGCATGAATGCGTCATGATTAATTCACCAATGTACATTCAAAAATTAACATAACGAGGTAAGTAAAAGGGAAACGGCGGTAGTCCGCCTGAAATCCCACAAAACATAAATGAAGACCGATCGGGTGTCTGAAGCGACGCCTCGAAAGGTGAACAAATAAATATAAGGAAATGATGCCACAGTCGGGCGTCTTAGCGACACCACATAAAGGGCTTTAAAAGAAATGCCACAGTCGGACGTCAGGGCGACATCATAGAAAGGGCTTTAAAAGAAATACCACAGTCGGGCGTCTTAGCGACACCACATAAAGGGCTTTAAAAGAAATGCCACAGTCGGATGTCGGGGTGACATCACAGAAAGGGCTTTAAAAGAAATACCACAGTCGGGCGTCTTAGCGACACCACATAAAGGGCTTTAAAAGAAATGCCACAGTCGGACGTCGGGGCGACATCACAGAAAGGGCTTTAAAAGAGATGCCACAGTCGGGCGTCTTAGCGACACCACATAAAGGGCTTTTATTCACAAGGAAATAATGCTCATAATAAATATTCAATTCATGAGAATAAACGGGTTAGTCCATCCACAGGAATAATCATTTAACCGGACTTAGCACTCATGCGGTTCACCGGAGTCTCTGTCATCAAAACTGACATTTGGTCAAGATAAGTTAATATCGAACTTGGACATGGAATAGATGATTCGAAGGAATATATGACTCTGCAGAATTTGTACAAAATTTTCCCCACAGCCAACGAATTTCCGTAGTCACGAAGGACTAGTTCCGTTTACGGTATTTCGGAAGAAAACACAGCTAACCAGTACACACCCATCCTACCTCTCGATGCTAGGAATCACCCTAGACCTCGTCCAAGAAGAACTTTTGAGACGGGGAGATCACAATCTCGAATAGCATGGGATCAAATTTATATACGCGCGCTCCAAGGGGTGCCCCCCTCTCGGTCCCAACCGGAAACACCCATGCCCCCTGACCGGATGACTGGCTTTAATCCAGGGCCATGGAACCATCATCACGACCTCTCCTTTTTGGTGTGTACCAGGAAAGAGGTTTAAAACTTACTAAGCCATATTCCTTGCGGAAAACATGTGGTAGTACAAGGAAGGAAGAATGGAAGGAACTGGAATGATACGAGTTGACATTGAAGTCACATAGTCTGGCATAAGCCTGGCGTGCTACAACACTGCCATCTTACCCATCCTCATGCCAACACATGTCCATGCATACTCACATCCATCCACTCATGGATTTTCGAAACTCACTTGCCTCATCCTCTTAGGTAACAGGACATTCGTCGGTATGTTCATCAACATGCCATAAACTACTTAATGCAAACATGCCAAAACAATCATCATATCAAAAGTTCAAACATGCTTGCCTGGTTTGGAGTAGTCGGAGCCTAGCTCGGTGAAGTTCGCGGCTCCGTCACCTCCTTCGGTATCTACGGTATAAAGAAAATATATGCGCTATCGTAAATACCAAGAGGTGCACAAAAAGTATTCCAAATACTTTTCAAATAAATCTGATAAAAAACTAGACAAAATTTTAAAGAGGACAGAAAAAGGATCAATCAAAAATACTTTTCTGTTTAAAAATTATAAAGGTTTTTGTCCAGGGACTCATCTGTAATGAAACAGAAGATTTCCAGGGGCTAGCTTATAAAAACAGAAAACGTTCCAGTCTTGAATACGCCAGCCCAGAGGGGAAAGCGTATTTTGCCCGAAGGCGTTTTCAGAAAACGATTCGTTTAAAAGGATCTGAGAGGCTGACGGGCGGGTCCCACTCGTCAGGTTTAAACTTTCAAACGGGGGACGAAGCTCATCGGCGCCCGAGAGCCGCGGTGGTCGCCGGCGGCGATCCACGGCGAGGCAGGAAGATCGGAGGGTACCTCCGTGTTCAGGGCGCCCTTCCGCATCGGTTGGTGGTGGTGGTGGCGGTCGGCGAGCACCACGTCGACGGCGAGCCTTGCTCGGCGGACGGCGGTTCGGGTGGTCGAGGGTCTCGTCGGATGGAGCTGCGAAGGACAAATTGAGGAGGGGGTTAGACTTCTGGTAGCTAGAGGGGGTAACTGACGGGGTTTGGGCACCGGCGACGGCCTCACCGGAGCGAATCAAGGTGGAGGCCGAGGCGCAACGGGGCGGCCGGAGTCGGGGGAGGAGACCTCCTCGAGGTCCTCCTGGTGGCTTGGCAGGGTCTTGGAGAGGTGCAGTGAGGGTGTGGGGGTCGTGAGCGAGCTCGGGGTCCTTTTCATAGGCGATCCGAGGCGGTGGCCGTGAACGGGGATCTCCGGTGAAGGTTACGGCGGCGCAGTGCTTTGGTCGGGGAGATTTAGGGGTCGAGCGCCGTCGTCGGGGTTCACTGGGTCCGTTTGGGTGCTAAACTAGCCGGGATTTGGGTGTTTAGGGGGAGCTTGACGGAATGGGGCGGCGCCGGCCCGTCGGCGGCAGAGAGCGTGCCCAGTGCCTGCCGGGCCACGGCGACGGTGCAACGGGGTGTGCTGGCGTGCATGAGGCCACGCGGAGCTACCAGGAGGATTGGGCGGCGCCGAACGGCATTGAGCCGCCGTTCTGCTCTCTGTCGGCCGCTATGGTGGTTCAGCCGCCGCAAGACACGCCGGCGCAGGTGGGCCAGGGCGCCGCCGACGCCGGGAAGGCGCCAAGCGCACACGTGGTGCTCCAGACAGGAGGAAGAGACGGCGAGGAACGTGCCAAGGGCACTGTCTACGCGTGATAGAAACTGACGAACGAAAACGACACTGAATCTGAATATTTCTGAAAATGAACAGCAACAGCGCAAGCAAGGTGTTCGACAGAATGAATTTGGCCTCTGGGTATTTTTCCTTGAGCTGATTTTTGGTGGAGTGGCTACTCATTGCTCCAGTAGGCTGCCTGAATTTTGGTGGAATTTTAGAAGAAGTTTAGATATGAATTTCACCAAATTTGGCAAATCTGGTCCAAACTTGCAGAGACTGAAATTTCAAAAATTTGAAAAGAGGAGGAGTGGATCAAGATGGTTCTGGGTTGTGGGTACAAAGGACCATCCAGGAGAGTTGGTTTGAGGTCAAAACTCAAATGCAAAAGGGTACTTGCTTTGAAAATCTCTCAGGCTCCAAATAATTTGCAGAAAAGATTTGAGGGGAAAGAAAATTAGAATAAAATCCAAAACTTGCTTGGATTAGTTGGGACAGAGAACTTAGGTTGATTACAAGGAGGAGGGGAGGTTTTGGAGGGGTTTTACCTCATGGGCAAAATAAAAAGTCATGGGTGGTTTCCAAGATATGAAAATCCCAAATTTTCATAGAGTTTCTTTTTAAAAGAAAAAAAGATTAAACTCCCAAAATAAATTTGAGAGGGAACCAACAGAGAAGAAGTTTCAAAAGATCAAACACCATAGTTTGAAGAAAAATAAAATCCTTGCCAAAGAAAAGGAAGTTTTTAAGAGGAAGGTTTTCTGGAAAATTTTAAATGGCCTCTTTTCAAAAACCACAAAGTTTTTGCTGAAAACCAAATAAAATTTTTGGAGTGTCACAACACCTACCCCCTTAGGAAAAATCTCATCCCCGAGATTCCAGCTGATCCTTAAATAAGTATGGATGTTCTGTCCGAAGAAAATCCTCTCTTTCCCAAGTTGCTTCGCTTTCGGTGTGGTTGCTCCACTGTACTCTGAAAAACTTGATGGTCTTCTGTCGGGTTCTCCTTTCAGACTCCTCTAATATTTTTACTGGGCGTTCCCGATAAGTGAGGTCTGGCTGCACGTCAATGTTCTCATGGAATACTTGTTTCTCTGGTTTGCTTACGCACTTCCTTAATTGAGAGACGTGGAACACGTCGTGAATGTCGGACAAGTCTTCGGGTAAGTCTAGCTGGTAGGCTACAGTGCCTCTTCGTGCCACTATGCAGAATGGTCCAATGAATCTTGGTGCTAACTTTCCTTTAATCTTAAACCGTTGCAGTCCCCTCATAGGTGATACTCGTAGGTACACAAATTCACCGGGTTCAAAATTGACCCCACGATGTTTCTGATCGTAATAACTCTTCTATCGGCTTTGAGCGGTCTTGAGTCGGTCCCTGATTAGCTTGACTTTTTCCTTGGCTTCTTTGAGCACGTCTGGGCCGAAGATACGGCTGTCTCCGGTCTCTGACTAATTTAGCGGGTTACGACATCTCCGTCCGTATAGGGCTTCAAAAGGTGCCATTTGCAGGCTGGCCTGGTAACTGTTGTTGTATGCTTACTTGGCATATGGCAGGCTTTCTTCCCAACTGGTTCCATAGGTGAGGACACATGCTCTCAGCATGTCTTCTAAAATTTGGTTTACGCGTTCAGTCTGTCCATCAGTCTGGGGATGATAGGCTGTGTTAAAGGCCAATTGAGTTCCCAGAGCCTGTTGTAAATGATCCCAGAATCTCGAGACAAATTGAGTGCCTCTGTCGGATATTATAGTCTTCGGGACTCCATGTAGACAAACTATACGGGAGAGATAAATCCTGGCAAGCTTCTGAGTGTTGTAGGTTGTCTTCACTGGAATGAAATGTGCCACCTTGGTTAATCTATCGGTGATGACCCATATGGCATCATTCCCGTGTCGTGACCGAGGTAGTCCGACAATAAAATCCATCCCTATTTCATCCCATTTCCACTCAGGTATTTTGTTTGGTTGCAGTAGTCCGGCTGGTTTTTGATGCTCAACTTTTATGCGTTGACAAGAATCGCAACATGCAACGAATGTGGCTATGTCCCTCTTCATACCGTGCCACCAAAATCTTTCCTGAATATCCTTATACATTTTGGTTCATCCAGGGTGGATTGAATATGGAGTGGTGTGTGCTTCAGCTAGGATTTGCTGTCTGAGGTCCTCTATGTTTGGCACGCAGAGTTTGTCCCCGTACCATAATATTCCATCATCGCCTATGACAAATTCCGAGGCCTTGCCCATACTCACCTTTCTTTTAATTCCTTCAATGCTGGGGTGACCAGGCTGAGCCTCTTTAATTCTCTCCACAAGGTCGGGCTTTATTTCCAAGTTTGATATGGTGCCTCCCGCGATCATTAACAAGTTGAGTTTGGCAAATTCTTGTTGGAATTCAGGTCTCAAACTTTGCAGACTGTTTTCGTCGGAGCTGGGGTTTCGACTAAGAGCATCGGCCACTACATTTGCTTTCCCTGGATGATAGTGGATACCAACATCATAATCATTTACCAATTCCAACCAGCGTCATTGCCGTAAGTTTAGTTTTGGCTGTGTGAAAATATATTTGAGACTTTTATGGTCCGTGTATATTTCACATCGATTCCCAAGTAAGAAATGCCTCCATTCCTTAAGTGCATGAATGACTGCTGCCATTTCTAAGTCATGAGTGGGATAATTTTCCTCATGCTTGTGGAGTTGTCGTCAAGCGTATGCGACAACCTTGCCTTCTTGCATCAACACGCACCCGAGACCTTTTCGGGATGCGTCACAATACACCTCAAAGTTTTTGGGTATGTCTGGCACAATTAATACCGGTGATGTGGTTAATTTCTGTTTTAACTCTTGGAAACTTTTTTCGCAGGCTTCTGTCCATTCAAACTTCTTGTCCTTCTTGAGCAACTGCGTCATTGGCTTGGCTAGGGTGGAGAATCCTTCAATAAATCTATGGTAATATCCTGCCATTCCCAAGAAACTTCGTATGTCCGTTACGCTGGCTGGTGCCTTCCAGTCAAGTATGGCCCTAACTTTCTCCGGGTCTGCTGCGATACCGTCTTGGGTCAGCACGTGACCTAGAAAGCCTACTTGTCTTAGCCAAAATTCGCACTTGCTGAACTTGGCATACAATTGATGTTTCCTGAGTTCTCCTAGCACAATCCTGAGATGTTCCGCGTGCTCTTCTGGTGTTTTGGAGTATATCAGAATATCATCGATAAATACCACAACGAACTTGTCCATAAACTTCATAAATACTTTGTTCATGAGGTGAACAAAATATGCAGGGGCGTTTGTTAATCCAAAAGGCATAACTGTGAACTCATATAGTCCATATCTGGAGGTGAAGGCTGTTTTGGGGATATCTTCTGTTCGCACTTTTAATTGATGGTATCCTGACCTTAAGTCAATCTTTGAGAATACCTTGGCCTGAGCGAGCTGATCAAATAAATCATTTATTCGTGGCATCGGGTATTTGTTCTTGACTGTGACCATGTTAAGTGCTCGGTAGTCTATGCACAATCTTAGTGTTCCATCCTTCTTTTTGGCAAATAAAATTGGTGATCCCCAAGGTGAGGAGCTGGCTCGAATGTATCCCTTGTCCAGTAATTCCTTTATTTGTTTCTTCAACTCGATCAACTCGGATGGTGCCATTCTGTATGGTTTCTTGTATATGGGGGTGGTTCCTGGTGCTAGCTCAATGCTGAATTCTATTTCTCGGTCTGGTGGCATGCCTGGTAGTTCTTCGGGAAATACGTCTGGAAATTCACATACTACTGGAACCTTGCTTAACTCAGAAACGTCCACCTTATTCAATCTCGGCTGCCGGGGTATTTTTCTTTCCTTGGCTGATACTTTTATTGTCTTCCCGTGGTGGTGCGTGAGAATTACGGTCCGGTTGAAACAGTCAATAAAACCTTTGTTGGTGGTTAACCAGTCCATCCCTAGGATGACATCCAGTCCTTTATTTTCCAACACAATAAGATTGGCGTAAAAATTTCAATCCTTCGAACTCAATGACCACATTCTGACAGTAACTCTGAGTAACTTGCTGAATCCCAGGGGACTTGATGATCATGGATTTTTCCAAGGGAAACATCGAAAAATTATTTTGCAAAGCAAAACTTTTCGAAATGAATGAGTGAGAAGCTCCAGAATCAAACAAAACCGTTGCAGGTATTGTGTTGACAGGAAACGTACCGAGTACGATATCCGGAGCATTTTGTGCTTCTTCTTTGGTCACGTGGTTTAGATGACCCTTCCTGTGGTTGTTGTTGGGGTTGAAATTGTTGCGCTTGGGCGCTGAATTATTTCCACCATTGTTTGGCTTCGGGGTCGAGTTCCTTGGCTTGGGGCACTGTTTGGCGTAGTGCCCTTCTTCTCCACAAGCGTAGCAAGTAACGCCTGGGCGATATGTGAACTCTTTGTCCCTTGCATGGAAATTCTTGGTTGGGCGAGAGATGTTTGTTGTAGGTTTGTGTGTCCCACCTTTCTGAAAATCTGTCCTGCTTCGGTGGTTGCGTGCAAGAGTAGTCTGGTCTCTTTTTCGCTTACGTAAATCCTCCAAGCTACGTCTCTCATTTTCCAGAGTAATAGCTTTGTCCACTAGTGTCTTAAAATCTGGAAAAGTGTGAACTACCAGTTGGCATTTAAGCGCGGGCGCCAGACCGTCAAGGAATTTCTCCATCTTCTTGCTTTCAGTCATACGTTCTTCATTGGCGTAGCGGGACAATAGAGTAAATTGACCGTTGTATTCTGACACTGTCATGTTCCTTTGTTTGAGGTCATCGAACTCTCTCTTCTTAATTTTCATAATACTCTTGGGAATGTGTGCACCACGGAAACCTTCCTTGAAATCATCCCAGGTTATATCATTTTCGTTGGGGTGCATGTGCAGAAAATTCTCCCACCATGATGCAGCTGCTCCTGTGAGATAGTGCGGAGCATATAGTACTTTCTCGAGATCTGAACATTTTGCAATAATTAATTTTCTCTCCATATCTCGAAGCCAATCCTCGGCTTCAAGAGGCTTGTCAGTATGAGAAAATGTTTGGGGACGTGTCTTCTGTAGCTCAGATAACTTGGAATGCTGCTGATACTGTCCATGGTGATTTCCCATGTTGATGACTTGGTTCATCATTTCCCGATGTTGTTGCTGACTCTGCTCATAAAGGCGGCACATTTGTGAAAGTGCCGATTCACTGCCCTGTTGGCTTGACTGTCCCTGAGTGAACTCGTTGCTGGGTTGTGTATCATAATTTTCCTCTGGTGGAGTTGGCATGGAGCGAGTCCAAGGACGAGACATTTTTCACTCTGGGGATATATTTGTAAAACCCATAAGAAAAGCGGAAAGAGTCGCAAAAACAATTCCATAAATGCATAAAGCTGGCAAATAAAATTAAATAACCAAGCTTACTTAAGAAAAACAAATCGACTTGCGCACGGAGAAGGACTGCTCATTACATATCTTACACGCGGGCGGTAATTATACAATACATCACTCAGGATATGCGTACATAATCCTGACATGTTATTTAGGCTAGTGCACTTCTCCAGATCCTACATGATGCGCAAACAGGCTACTTCTCACAACCTATGTACATATAAACATATCATACAAAGCGGTACATTACATGGCGGCTAAGCGTACTCAGGCGGAGATGTTGACGACCTCCTTTGCCCTGCCGAGGGCGAGGCGTAGCGAGGTTGGGGACTCGACTTCCTCCTCGCTAATAGGCTCCATACGTGTAGTGTTGCGCAGAGTGGACGGAGCGGGTGCCAGGGGCGGAACAACACGAACAGGAGTGGGCGCGAAGGGTGGTGCAGTGCGCGCTGGAGTGGGCGCAATGACTTGGTTGAATTCTTCGGTAGAAGGTAGGCGACGAGTAGGCGTATAAGATGCTGAGGACGAGACCAAAGTCAGTGGCGGTGCGGTGGGTAGGAGCTCCCTCCTGTTGGCAGCACAGCCATGAACTGAGTCCATGCGGGCAGCCACGAAGTCGTCCACCAGGTTGTCGAAGGCTGCCTCCAGGGCCCGGAGATACTCAATGAGCATCTCAAAAGCCTCGTCTCGTTCTCCTCTGGGGCAGGAGAATGCGTAGTGACAGGTGTAAGGCACATGGCATGGAAGATAACGGTAACGACGAGTCTTCATCACGGGGAGGACATCCCTGAGACGAGCTATCGCCTCGCGGGCTGCCATCTGCATAGCATGCCTCTCCGTAGGCATGGCTCTTCCCAAGAACCGGAAGCGGCGTAACTCACCACGCCCTCCCTTGAACTGCACCGCGGCCTGGTGCATGGTCAGACTGTCGTTGACTCGGTGCTGGCAGAGTGTGAAGACTGGGCGCACAGATGGCCCCATCGCGACCTGAACGATGAAGGAAAGAAGCTTGACGAACCCATCGGGCACGTTGGCGAAGGTCTGAGACTCGCAGCTGTTGTCGGCCATCTACAAAAGTAGGCAAAAATTCTGCATGGTCAGATCATAAATTTATGCTGACTGACAGAAAATGACTACAATCAAGAAAATATGAAAAGGCTCAATCATGCTAATAACCAATTAGCGATCGCACCTAGTGGCTTCCTACAGTCAGCCTGGCTCTGGTACCAAGCTTGTCACGACCGGTTTTCCAATAAAAATATTTATTGAGAAACCAATCTTTTGAGTCCAGTATGAGAGAAATCCTCCTCACTGGTAGACAAATTCTTGATACAATAAGCCAGTAGCATAAAATATATTACAGGGTCGAACTACGGTTGCTCAACCAAATTATTACAAGCACGCCAATAAATATACATAATGGCGGACATGACACAGTGGTGTGGAGGCATACTACTGACTCGAGGATAGGGCGGTGGTGGAGAAACACAGCGGGGAGAGAGATACAAGTCTCTAAAACTGTCATCTCATCGAGCGTCGAGGTGAGGCTCGATGAATTTATTTGGTAGCGGAAGCGGATATAATACAGTGACCAAATCCAGGGTCGTACGAGACTGACTGGGACTCCTCTAGGCGTCGGACTCGCTATCAAATTCTTCATCCATGAGATCGCCTTCGTCAGCATCTGGCCAAATCAACAAGCCAGTGAGTACTTTGAAAGTACTCGCAAGACAGTTCGGACGTAAGATATAACAAATGCATGCATGAATGCGTCATGATTAATTCACCAATGTACATTCAAAAATTAACATAACGAGGTAAGTAAAAGGGAAACGGCGGTAGTCCGCCTGAAATCCCACAAAACATAAATGAAGACCGATCGGGTGTCTGAAGCGACGCCTCGAACGGTGAACAAATAAATATAAGGAAATGATGCCACAGTCGGGCGTCTTAGCGACACCACATAAAGGGCTTTAAAAGAAATGCCACAGTCGGACGTCAGGGGCGACATCATAGAAAGGGCTTTAAAAGAAATACCACAGTCGGGCGTCTTAGCGACACCACATAAAGGGCTTTAAAAGAAATGCCACAGTCGGATGTCGGGGTGACATCACAGAAAGGGCTTTAAAAGAAATACCACAGTCGGGCGTCTTAGCGACACCACATAAAGGGCTTTAAAAGAAATGCCACAGTCGGACGTCGGGGCGACATCACAGAAAGGGCTTTAAAAGAAATACCACAGTCGGGCGTCTTAGCGACACCACATAAAGGGCTTTAAAAGAAATGCCACAGTCGGACGTCGGGGCGACATCACAGAAAGGGCTTTAAAAGAAATACCACAGTCGGGCGTCTTAGCGACACCACATAAAGGGCTTTAAAAGGAATGCCACAGTCGGACGTCGGGGCGACATCACAGAAAGGGCTTTAAAAGAGATGCCACAGTCGGGCGTCTTAGCGACACCACATAAAGGGCTTTTATTCACAAGGAAATAATGCTCATAATAAATATTCAATTCATGAGAATAAACGGGTTAGTCCATCCACAGGAATAATCATTTAACCGGACTTAGCACTCATGCGGTTCACCGGAGTCTCTGTCATCAAAACTGACATTTGGTCAAGATAAGTTAATATCGAACTTGGACATGGAATAGATGATTCGAAGGAATATATGACTCTGCAGAGTTTGTACAAAATTTTTCCCACAGCCAACGGATTTCCGTAGTCACGAAGGACTAGTTCCGTTTACGGTATTTCGGAAGAAAACACAGCTAACCAGTACACACCCATCCTACCTCTCGATGCTAGGAATCACCCTAGACATCGTCCAAGAAAAACTTTTGAGACGGGGAGATCACAATCTCGAATAGCATGGGATCAAATTTATATACGCGCGCTCTAAGGGGTGCCCCCCTCTCGGTCCCAACCGGAAACACCCATGCCCCCTGACCGGATGACTGGCTTTAATCCAGGGCCATGGAACCATCATCACGGCCTCTCCTTTTTGGTGTGTACCAGGAAAGCGGTTTACAACTTACTAAGCCATATTCCTTGCGGAAAACATGTGGTAGTACAAGGAAGGAAGAATGGAAGGAACTGGAATGATACGAGTTGACATTGAAGTCACATAGTCTGGCATAAGCCTGGCATGCTACAACACTGCCATCTTACCCATCCTCATGCCAACACATGGCCATGCATACTCACATCCATCCACTCATGGATTTTCGAAACTCACTTGCCTCATCGTCTCAGGTAACAGGACATTCGTCGGTATGTTCATCAACATGCCATAAACTACTTAATGCAAACATGCCAAAACAATCATCATATCAAAAGTTCAAACATGCTTGCCTGGTTCGGAGTAGTCGGAGCCTAGCTCGGTGAAGTTCGCGGCTCCGTCACCTCCTTCGGTATCTACGGTATAAAGAAAATATATGCGCTATCGTAAATACCAAGAGGTGCACAAAAAGTATTCCAAATATTTTTCAAATAAATCTGATAAAAAACTAGACAAAATTTTAAAGAGGACAGAAAAAGAATCAATCAAAAATACTTTTCTGTTTAAAAGTTATAAAGGTTTTTGTCCAGGGACTCATCTGTAATGAAACAGAAGATTTCCAGGGGCTAGCTTATAAAAACAGAAAACGTTCCAGTCTTGAATACGCCAGCCCAGAGGGGAAAGCGTATTTTGCCCGAAGGCGTTTTCAGAAAACGATTCGTTTAAAAGGATCTGAGAGGCTGACGGGCGGGTCCCACTCGTCAGGTTTAAACTTTCAAATGGGGGACGAAGCTCGTCGGCGCCCGAGAGCCGCGGTGGTCGCCGACGGCGATCCACGGCGAGGCAGGAAGAACGGAGGGTACCTCCGTGTTCAGGGCGCCCTTCCGCGTCTGTTGGTGGTGGTGGTGGCGGTCGGCGAGCACCACATCGACGGCGAGCCTTGCTCCGGCGGACGGCGGTTCGGGTGGTCGAGGGTCTCGTTGGATGGAGCTGCGAAGGCCAAATTGAGAAGGGGGTTAGACTTCTGGTAGCTAGAGGGGGTAACTGACGGGGTTTGGGCGCCGGCGACGGCCTCACCAGAGCGAATCGAGGTGGAGGCCGAGGCGGAACGGGGCGGCCGGAGTCGGGGGAGGAGACCTCCTCGAGGTCCTCCTGGTGGCTTGGCAAGGTCTTGGAGAGGTGCAGTGAGGGTGTGGGGGTCGTGAGCGAGCTCGGGGTCCTTTTTATAGGCGATCCGAGGCGGTGGCCGTGAACAGGGATCTCCGGTGAAGGTTACGGTGGCGCAGTGCTTTGGTCGGGGAGGTTTAGGGGTCGAGCGCCGTCATGGGGGTTCACTGGGTCCGTTTGGGTGCTAAACTAGCCGGGATTTGGGTGTTTAGGGGGAGCTTGACGGAACGGGGCGGCGCGGGCCCATCGGCAGCAGAGAGCGTGCCCAGTGCCTGCCGGGCCACGCCGACGGTGCAACGGGGTGTGCTGGCGTGCATGAGGCCACGCGGAGCTACCAGGAGGATTGGGCGGCGCCGAACGGCGTTGAGCCGCCGTTCTGCTCTCTGTCGGCCGCTACGGTGATTCGGCCGCCGCAAGACACGCCGGCGCAGGCGGGCCAGGGCGCCGCCGTCACCGGGAAGGCGCCAAGCGCACGTGTGGTGCTCCAGACAGGAGGAAGAGGCGGCGAGGAACATGCCAAGGGCACTGTCTATGCGTGATAGAAACTGACGAACGAAAACGACACTGAATCTGAATATTCCTGAAAATGAACAGCAACAGTGCAAGCAAGGTGTTCGACAGAATGAATTTGGCCTCTGAGTATTTTTCCTTGAGCTGATTTTTGGTGGAGTGGCTACTCATTGCTCCAGTAGGCTACCTGAATTTTGGTGGAATTTTAGAAGAAGTTTAGATATGAATTTCACCAAATTTGGCAAATCTGGTCCAAACTTGTAGAGACAGAAATTTGAAAAATTTGAAAAGAGGAGGAGTGGATCAAGATGGTTCTAGGTTGTGGGTACAAAGGACCATCCAGGAGAGTTGGTTTGAGGTCAAAACTCAAATGCAAAAGGGTACTTGCTTTGAAAATCTCTCAGGCTCCAAATAATTTGCAGAAAAGATTTGAGGGGAAAGAAAGAAAATTAGAATAAAATCCAAAACTTGCTTGGATTAGTTGGGACAGAGAACTTAGGTTGATTACAAGGAGGAGGGGAGGTTTTGGAGGGGTTTTACCACATGGGCAAAATACAAAGTCATGGGTGGTTTCCAAGATATGAAAATCCCAAATTTTCATAGAGTTTCTTTTTAAAAGAAAAAAAGATTAAACTCCCAAAATAATTTGAGAGGGAACCAACAGAGAAGAAGTTTCAAAAGATCAAACACCATAGTTTGAAGAAAAATAAAATCCTTGCCAAAGAAAAGGAAGTTTTTAAGAGGAAGGTTTTCTGGAAAATTTTAAATGGCCTCTTTTCAAAAACCACAAAGTTTTTGCTGAAAAGCAAATAAAATTTTTGGAGTGTCACAAAGGCACCACAGATCCGCAGTATGGATTGAAGACTTTCTTCTCCATATCCACATGGCCCATGGTGATGACCTACATGCCATCAAGTACCGCCCCCCCCTAAAACTTAAGGGACCAGTTGGCATTGGCTGAACAACCTCCCTGAAAACTCTATTGGAAGCTGGGAAGACTTGGAGGATGCCTTTAGAGACAACTTCCAAGGTACCTATGTTCAGCCCCCGGATGCCGATGACCTTAGTCACACAATCCAGCAACCGGTTGAGTCAGCCCGGAAGCTATGGACCAGGTTCTTAATTAAAAAGAACCAAATTGTGGATTGTCCGGACGCCAAAGCCCTTGCAGCCTTCAAACATAGCGTTCGAGATGAGTGCCTTGCCAGACACCTCGGCCAAGAGAAACCTAAGTCCATGGCAGCCCTTACTACACTTATGACCCGCTTTGCACGGGAGAAGATAGCTGGATTGCTCGTAGAAGCAATAGCACCAGTGACTCAGGCATCTCTGAATTCAGAGATGACAATGGCAAACCACGACCCGACAAGAACAAGCATCGAAGCAATACAGAAGACAAGGCAGTAAACGCCGGATTCAGTGGCTCAAAACCCGGACAGCGGAAGAAGTAATTCGAAGGAAACAAAGATGGTCCATCTAGTTTGGACAGGATGCTTGTTTGGCCTTGCCAGATTCATGGCACCGCCGATAAACCTGCCAATCACACCAACATAAATTGTTGGGTGTTTAAACAGGCTGGCAAGCTCAACGCCAAACATAAGGGGAAAAGGCCGGCCAGCGAGGACGATGATGAAGAGCCCCGCCCACCGAACACAGGGGGTGGAAGCAATTTCCCCCCGAGGTCAAAATGGTGAATATGATCTATGTCACACACATCCCCAAGCGGGAGCACAAGCGTGCATTAAGGGACGTGTACGACATTGAGCCGGTCGCCCCAAAATTCAACCCATGGTCGGCTTTCCCGATCACATTCGATCCAAAGGACCACCCGACCAGTATCCGTCATGGAGGAGCAGCAGCTTTGGTCCACGATCCAATCATCGACGGGTTCCATCTCATGCGAGTCCTCATGGACGGTGGCAGTAGCCTTAACCTACTCTATTAGGACACCGTCTACAAAATGGGTATCGACCCGTCAAGAATCAAGCCCATGAAAACTACCTTTAAAGGAGTAATACTTGGCGTAGAGGCCGTTGCTCGGGCTCCATAATGTTGGAAGTTGTCTTCGGCTCGCCCGATAACTTTGTAGTGAAGACTTGATCTTCGATATCGTATCGTTCCGAAGCGGCTATCACACACTGCTCAGACGGACCGCTTTTGCCTGATTCAATGCAGTGCCGCACTATGCCTACTGAAAGCTCAAAATGCCCAGTCCACATGGTGTTATAACAGTCAATGGAAACACGGAATGCTCCCTCCGCATAGAGGAGCACAAGGCAGCTCTTGTAGCTGAGGTACAGAGCGGCTACTTTAAACCGCACACCTCGTCGGTCACCAAACTACCGGACCCTTTTAAAAGAGTCTGGGCAGCTTCGCTAGCTAGTGGTTCGGTATATCCAGATCTAGACTAGCAGTTCCGCCTCCGCCGAACGCCGGGCACACCAGGGGAATTCGCACCGCGCATGCATCATTATGCACTCAAAATACCTTGGCATCGACGGAGGCACAATACGGGAAGGTCTGTAGTGCGGATCGACCCTATATGATCTTCCACCTTTTTTTACCACAGGTGTTTGAGCCCATGTAACCTACTTACTTACAAGGACTCACTCCGAGCCCGATTCCGTATGGCGAACAAAGGAGTGTTTCCTTCAAGGAACCCCTATCTACAGGATGAAAGCAGCGCAGACATGCGAGAGGACATCCAAAGGATTCTTCGGACCAAACTTTATTTACAAGGACCTGTCCTGAGATTTTCTCCTTGTTATTAGACCCCGGCATGTAAAATGATTTCGGTACTTATGGTACCTCCCTGTACAATCACGTCTCGACGTGTCAATCAGATTCTAGTAGCAACAATTTCTTTTCGGTATCTACTTTATTTATAAAACTGTAGTCCATCTCTCCAATTGCCGCACATACATCGACACCCATTGCCAGGGGCTCATACGGCCACTCATGAACCACTAAACAAAAGCCTGAACAACTTTGTAGCACACTTCAGCATCCCGATCTTGGCATTATATGCATCGGCTCCGAATCATGTCTTTGGTCAATAGTTGGGTTGCCCGACTCCTGTGTTTGCTACCTTACGTTCCGTTTGTTCGGCTAGGGTAGTAAAGGGAGAACTACTGCGATTGTGTTTCTGGTTCATCCGGTTAAGCACCTCAGTAGAGAAAGCCAAAAAATGACTGTCATGATGCGGCGAGAGCTGGTCAGCCGTTCGGTGACTTACTAAATCTTTAACAATTTTTCTGTTTTAAACGAAGGACTGTTTCTTTCAGTCTTACACGTAACACATCCGCATTAGGATAGTAAAATACGTACTAGGGGCAATTTTATAGCCCCATCGTCAAACTCATATGGCTATGTGAGAGCGGTAAAGCCGTATAGTCCGATTGCCTAGTTCGACGCACTAACACCTCCATCACGGACCAAGACGTTGGGTCAAGAGTGTTAATGTGCCTTTCCGAACACCTCCGTAGTATCTACATGGGGGTCAAAGCCAATGACTGGAAAACTCTCAAACATTCAAAAATACGGCCGCACAAGAGGAAATAATTTTAGATAATAGTGGAAATATATTACAAAGCATTAAATATCCATAATACACACGATCGGGTCATTTGGATACATTCATTCGAATATGACGTCCTTTGAGCATTGACCCTCTATCAAACAAGCACCCTCCAGTACATCATTTAAATAATGTTCCGGTGTTCAGTGGTCTTTGCCTTCGGGAGGACCCTCCACCATGACAACGGCGGCCTTCATATTGGCCCAATGCACTTTGACATGGGCGAAATCCCTCTGTGCACCATCTATGCACACCGACCGTTTGATGGCCTCAATACGGGGCACGACATCAATGAGTCGCTGCACCAGGCCAAAATAAGAGCTCGGAATGGATTCAGCCGGCCACAACTGGAGTATAATCTCCTTCATGGCCGCTCCGGACATCTTGTGCAGCTCAGCCCATTGTGCCATCTGGTCGTTCAGCAGCGTCAAACGCTCCTGACTCGCATATTGCGACCAGAACAGCTTCTTCGTCGTATGCCCCTCCCGGGCTCGGTAGAATTGCGTCGTGTCAGCCGTGCTCTTCAGTATTTCCGCAAAGGAGTATGGATAACTCCATAGTCTATTAAGTAAGGCATACCTCTGATCACCAAACTTAGACTGTAAAAGAAAGGGCTTACCAGCCACTATCTGTCCGGCCTATCGGAGCTCCTCGCGAGCCGCGTGGGATTCGGTGTGGCACCCCGACTCAGAGAAAACCGGAACGCCCCGTATTCCAGCCCGGAGATCGAGGAGAAATCTTTTGGAATGCGGCACTTCTTAGCATAGAACAAACCAACTTTCTATTATTACACAAATATGAATACAAGGTCTCCGATATTACAATGAATAACATCGGTACGACGACACTACGCCATCCTCAGTTGCTCTATGCAAGCGGCAGAACAACACGATGCAGCGGAAGAATTCTAGCAGCGGAACAACGACGAAGGTGGTGAA
This sequence comes from Triticum aestivum, assembly GCF_018294505.1. NCBI lineage: Eukaryota > Viridiplantae > Streptophyta > Magnoliopsida > Poales > Poaceae > Triticum > Triticum aestivum. Next base: position 128,884,368 of record NC_057798.1, read on the forward strand.
CTCCACTCCGCAGGGACTCTAGCTGGAACACTTATCCTAGCTCGCACGAACGGAAACCATGACAAGCAAGCAATCAAATCCGGCATGACCTGCAAACTAGCATGACACGCCAGGTCAGTACATTGAATGTACTTGCAAGCTCACAAAAAACAGAGGCATTCAAGACAGACAACAACATGTCAATTACAGGTTAAACAGGAATTATCATGAGATCATCAGATTAACATGGCATGACTGGGGGAGTCCCGGATTAGGGGGTGTTGGGATAGCCGGACTATAACCTTTGGCCGGACTCCTGGACTATGAAGATACAAGATTGTAGACTTCGTCCCGTGTCCGGATGGGACTTTCCTTGGCGTGGAAGGCAAGCTTGGCGATACGGATATGTAGATCTCCTCCCATTGTAACCGACTATGTGTAACCCTAGCCTTCTTCGGTGTGTATATAAACCAGAGGGTTTTTGGTCCGTAGGACGAACAACAATCATACCATAGGCTTACTTCTAGGGTTTAGCCTCTCTGACCTCGTGGTAGATCTACTCTTGTACTACCCATATCATCAATATTAATCAAGCAGGAGTAGGGTTTTACCTCCATCGAGAGGGCCCGAACCTGGGTAAAAACATCGTGTCCCTTGTCTCCTGTTAACATCCGCCTAGACGCACAGTTCGGGACCCCCTACCCGAGATGCGCCGGTTTTGACACCGACATTGGTGCTTTCATTGAGAGTTCCGCTATGCCATCGCCATCAGGAAGGATGCCTCATCCTGTCTTTAAAGACAGCGCTGTCGCTAAAGGAGCTTTGGCTATCGGCCAAATTCTCCGGCTAGGCGGTTTTCTTGTGACCGCATGTTCGGCCGCCGCGCCAACAATGACTTCTCGGGTCATCGAAAGCAATCTCCACGTCAACTCAGAACTCGCTGAGCAGTTAGATCCGATGGAGCTCTCTTCCTTAAATGAGCTCTTGGATAGCAACGCCGCCCTGGGAGTCGCTACAGACTACGATCAGATTGGGCTTAAACCCGATCCGAGAGAGATTAACTCTCCCTAGGTCACCCACCACGTCGCAGTGGTGGAGGAACAATGCGGCAAGTCTTCATCTATCTTAAGGACTAGTTATGTCCGGATTCCCGATCCCTCCAAGCCGGATACCCACAGAGGGGAGGACGTCACTCAAGCCCTGAACCTAAAGTCAGGCAGCGGGCTAGATTCATTGGACGACATCCAAGAACCCAAGCTTCCGAGTTCGGAAACTCCTTGGCCCCTGAGTCCTAGATTGGGCGAGGCTCCAGATTTAATCCCACCCGCCCACCCAAATATAAGGGATCTATCCAAAATTTGGCATGAGCCCGCAGAAACAGTACACCATTACTGGGCCAGATTCCTCCTGGTTATGAACATGATAAAGGACTGCCGCGAGGAGGATGCAATTTCATTCTTCTGCAATAATTGCACGGACAACGGAATCATCAACGCCATAAGTCACCGTGAAATTACACACTTCACCGACGTGGCATCCATAGTACGAAAGTACTGTGCGATGGAAACTGCCTGGAAAACCGAAATAAAATTTTGGGACAATCCGGCCCTGAATACAACCACAGTCCAAAATAAAAGGGTGCATTATCACCAGGCACCTGGGTTAAACACCAAAAAGCAAAAACCCTTTATAGGGCATGGAACCGTACTGGAGGATGGCTCAATGGACCCTGTAAAATTCATAGTACAGAGGGCGCCACACCAACTCATAGCCTTAGAACATGTTGGATACTCCAGCAGGTGGCCAGGAGTGGCGAGGAGCTTCTAACTCTAGAACTCACAGAGCACTAGCCCAGGGATACCAGTACGGTATTAACAGTCTTCGAGACTTCCGCATCAAATAATAAGAAGAAACGAACACTCCGCAACCTTGCCGAAGTCTACCAAGTAGCAACAATAAACCCATGGAGTGACACGGCTATTACCTTTAATGCCAGTGATGAACCTAAATTCTGAACAGCCCGAGCACCAGCCGCATTGGTCCTCAGTCCAATAGTGGACGGCTTTTGCCTTACCAAGGTACTCATGGACGGTGGCAGCGGACTGAACCTCATTTATGAGGAACGCTTCAAAAAATGGAAATAGACTAGAGCCGCATTGAGCGAAGCAACACAACCTTTAGAGGAATAGTCCCCAACCAGGAAGCGTGCTGTACAGGAAAAATCACACTGGATGTGGTGTTCGGCACGCCGGGTAATTACAGGTCCGACGAGGTCACGTTTCAAGTGGCCCCATTCAGCAGCGGGTACCATGCTCTATTAGGGCGAGAGGCATTCAAAAATTTTCAAGCTATACCCCATTATGGGTACATGAAACACAAAATGCCCGGACCCAACGGAATCATCACTCTTGCTAGTGACCCGGACATAGCACTCCGCGCCGAAAACAAGACAGCCGCACTGGCCCTTGAGGCACTATCTGCGCTCCACGGTGAACAGGGACAACGTGATACTTGATAAAAGATCCAAGTCCACCTCCTTTAAACCGGCGGACAAAATAGTCAAATTCCAAGTCCATCCAATGGACCCTACAAAAATAGCCTCCATCGGGGTGCAATTAAACCCTGATGTAGACGCCACACTACGAGAATTCCTACGCGAAAATCGGGACATTTTTGCCTGGCACCCTTCAGACATGCCAGGAATCCCACGCAGGCTGGCCGAGCATAGCCTAAACATCCTAAAAGGATTCAAGCCTGTCAAGTAGGCTCTTCGGCGTTTCTCCGAACCTAAGATACAAGCCATGGGAGAGGAGCTAGCCCTACTACAGGAGGCTGGATTCATCAGAGATATAAAACATCCGGACTGGCTAGCAAACCTGGTGATGGTACCAAAGAAGGTCAAATCCTGGCGCCTATGTGTCGATTTCAAAGACCTCAACAAGGCTTGCCCAAAGGATCCCTTCCCCCTCCCCCGCATCAATCAAATTATCGACGCTACCGCAGGACACGATTCATTGTGTTTCCTCGATGCATACTCCGGCTACCATCAAATTAAGATGGCAGAGCCAGACCAAGCCGCTATGGCATTCATCACCCCATAGGCCCATTCTGCTTCAACACAATGCCCTTCGGGCTCAAAAATGCCGGCGCAACATATCAGCGCATGATTCAGACATGTCTGGCAAACCAGATCGGCAAAACAGTGGAAGCATACGTGGATGACGTGGTCATCAAAACCAAGCATGTCGAAACTCTAGTAGACGACTTGAGGCTCACATTCGATAACCTCCAAACATATGACATCAAGCTTAACCCAGAAAAATGCGTTTTCGGCGTACCAGCCGGAAAGCTCTTGGGCTTCATTGTATCCGGTAGAGGAATTGAAGCAAACCCAGCCAAGATCTGAGCTCTGTCACAATTGGATATTCCAAAGGACCTCAAACAAGTACAAAAATTGACTGGATGTGTGGCGGCTCTAAGCCGCTTTATCTCCCGCTTGGGAGAAAAGGCATTACCCCTTTATCGCCTCCTCCGGCGCACCGAACACTTCGAGTGGACGGATGCCGCCACAGCCGGACTCGAAGAAATAAAAGCCATATTGGCAACAAACCCGGTCCTGGCCACACCTAACATCGGCAAACCAATGCTATTATACATTGCGGCAACTTATCAAGTTGTAAGCACAGTACTCGTCGTGGAACGAGAAATGGACGGACACAAATTCCCCCTTCAAAAACTAGTTTACTACGTGTCCACTATCCTCACTCCATGCAAGTCACGGTACCCGCATTATCAAAAGATAGCGTATGTGGTGTTTATGGCATCCCGGAAGCTGCGACACTACTTTCAAGAGTGTTCGATAACAGTAGCCTCCGAGGTACCTCTTAACGATATTATAAACAACCGCGACGCGACGGGCCGGATTGCCAAATGGGCCATCGAGCTCCTCCCGTTCGACATAACCTATAAGCCATGGCGAGCTATTAAGTCGGAAGTTTTGGCCGACTTCATCGCCGAATGAACTGAAGTCGAACTCCCTAAAGAGTATGGCACATATTCCAACTGGATCATGCACTTCGACGGCTCCAAAATGTTAACTGGTCTGGGGGCTGGCGTCGTTCTGACGTCACCAACAGGAGATACAGTTCAATACGTACTCCAGATAATGTATACGGACTCCAACAACGCAGCCGAATACGAGGCCCTTCTACATGGTCTCCGGATGGCAGTCTCCATGGGCATCCAACGCCTAGAGGTGCGTGGGGATTAGAACCTTGTGATATCCCAAATAAATGGAGACTTTGATGCCAAGGATCCGAAAATGGCAGCTTATCGCAACGCCGTCCTAAAAATGTCAGCTCGGGGCTCGAATTTCACCATATAGCCCGGGAAACCAATCAGGCAGCAGACATCTTGGCACGCATCGGCGCAAAGCGCGATGCAGTCCCCCCCAACATTTTCTTGGAGAGGCTATTCAAGCCATCCGTATTATGGGAAGGGGAATCCGGAAATAACAGCCCGGACCCAACCGCACCGCCCGACACCGAACATTCTGACACAACGGGAGGCTCTGCCAACGAAGTAACATCCTCAGCCCACGTAATAATGGCAGTCATTGCCCCGTGGACAGAACCATTCCTAGCCTGCCTAACTAGGCAGGAACTTCCCGAGGACCAAAATGAGGCACGCTGCATAGTGCGGCGATCTAAAGCCTATAGAGTCCATGAAGTAGAGCTTTATAAGAAAAGCACCACCGGAGTCCTTCAAAGGTGTACCTCCAAAGAGGAAGGGCGGAATCTTCTGGCTGAAATTCATGCCGGACTCGGCGGGCACCATGCCGCAGCCCGGGCCCTTGTAAGCAAGGCCTTCCGTACAGGATTTTATTGGCCGACGGCCCAGGCAGATGCTCAAGACTTAGTCCAACGATGCGTCGGTTGCCAACTCTTTGCTAACCAAAGCCATATGCTACCCACCGCCCACCAAAATATACCCATCACCTGGCCCTTCGCGGTCTGGGGGCTTGACATGGTTGGACCCCTTAAAGGAGGAATCCACAAGCAAAAATACCTACTGGTCATGGTGGACAAATTCACCAAATGGATAGAGGCCAAGCCTGTGAAGACGGCCGAATCCGGACCGGTGATAGACTTCATATCAGGGGTCGTACACCGTTACGGCGTCCCCCACAACATCATTACTGATAACGGCACGAACTTTACGGCCGACAAGGTCAAACTCTGGTGCAAAAACATGAGCATGAAGCTTGACTACGCTTCAGTCTATCACCCACTAACTAACGGTCAAGTCGAGCGAGCAAATGGTCTAATCATGAGCAACATCAAATCCAGATTAGTGTGGTCCCTCAAGGAATCTAACACACACTGGGTAGAGGAGCTCAACTCCGTACTATGGGGGCTGCGGACCACGCCGAATCGCACCACCGGATTCACACCATTCTTTATGGTATACGGCGTAGAGGCAGTTCTGCCCTGCGACATAATTCATGACTCACCTCGCGTGCGCATGTACGAAGAAAGAGAAGCCGAACTCGATCAGCAGGACAGTTTGGATGCCTTGGAGGAGGAGCGTGACGTGGGAAAAGCCCGTTCCGCATTCTATCAACAGCAGGATCGAAGATATTAAAGCACAGAAGTACGGGCCAAAACATACAATGTTGGCTAGTTAGTTCTACGCCTGCCGGACAAGAAAAAGGACAAACTCAAGCCCAAATGGGAAGGTCCCTTCATTATTGACAAAGTCCTGACTGGTGGAGCGTACCGTCTACGATATGCATCGGATAACCGACTCGAGCCGAACCCATGGAACACAGCCCATCTCCGAAGATTCTACGCCTAGCGCCGGACTCTGTGTTCGTCTCCTTCCTCTGTCTATTTTTTACACATTATCTGTCTTATATTTCTATCCTTCTCCCTCCTTTTCTCTTACAGCCTTTAAGGGCTCGTTCACGCATTGTTCGCACACAATTGACGCGCTATCCGCGCTCATTATACCCGGGGGCTTCTTTAATAGAAGCTTGTTTATATGGGCCTCATGACCAACACATGTGTCAAACTTCCACATGTACCTTTTATTCACCATTATATGCATCGATATGACTTAATTTTTGGCCAAGCTGGGTTGCCTGGCTCCTGTTCTTACCACTACGTTCCCGATTGTTCGGCTGGGCGGTAAAGGGAGCACCTCTGCGATTGTTACTGCCGAGTCAGCCGGATGTGTACCTCAGACTGGGTGAAGCCGAAAGCTAGCATTCTTAAGGGAATATTTGGTCGGTGAACTAAAGGTGATTTCTCACTCGTTTATTTATCCTCTCCCAGATGCTTTTCTGCTTTTTTCTAGTCTGGACATGCACTTTAGGGCATGCCTCCCAGGGAAAGGAACCCCTAACGGAACTATTCTCCCTGGAAGATGTTTCTTACTAACCATGTAATATAACATAACTAGTTGGGCACTTGTCTGTTCAAGCACCAATGACCCCTACGCCTGGTCTCCACGCATGCCCTGGTTGTTACATAACCGAGAGGGTATTCGGACACACTCCGGACTATCGGGTCCCGAGGTTGAAGCGAAAAGGTCCGCCATGACAAACGATCTACAATCCGGCTAGAAGGCATTTTACATGTCATCTTAAATTACATAGTTAATTTGACTGGGTATATTCCTCTTCAATACCATCCAACAGGCTATCTAGTTTACAGTCCTGTTGGGAATATTTGGCGGCCAACTCTATTTGGCCGTAAACTAAACTCACAGGAATCTCCTTCCCATCGGGCCCCACAGGTCCGACCTCGGCCATGTGGTTTGGGTCAGCCTCCGTGTACCGTGTCTTTACCATGGCCCAGGCCTCCCTGGCGCCTTGACGGTAGGCTGATATCTTCCATAATTGGAAGCGCCGCCGTGCTCCCTTCAGCTTCTCTGCAAGCTCTCCAAGGCCTTCGGGCATGGAGACGGATGGCCACAAGGCCTGGACGATGCCCTGCATTACCTGCCGAACTCGTTCGTGCAGTTGTAAAAGCTCGGGAAGAAGGACACCCTTAGAACCGGGCATTTCCTCTGCAGGCCGACCTGTCAGCATACCTACAGACATAACTCTTTCAATCGACTTCCTCGCCGAACTCTTTCTCAAAGTTCATTCAAGCACTTACTAAAAATGCCGCGTCAAAGCCGCTGATTCTCCTTCACGGAGTCCGACAGCTGAGCACGAACATCCTTTAGTTCCTCGCCCAGCTGGGTCTTGGCATCTTGGAGATTATTCTTCTCTTGCCTCACCCTCGTAAGCACGCTCTCGCTGGCCTTTAACCGGCGCAAGAGTTGTTGCTTGTCCGGATCCACTCTGGCGCCATCTGCAATGTTATTGTCAGATTTGCACACATGCCGCACTTCACATCACACTTATCTTTCTAAGCATATATTACCAGAGGGGGTCTCCTTGGCCTCCCCTGCCACGGCTAGTGCGGCCTCAAGTTGGGCTTTGCACTCTTCCAGCTCCTGGGATAGTTGGGTATTCTTTTCTGTAAGATCCTGCATAACAAATGATCCTTAAATCAGTTATTCTAACTGTTTCAAGTCTCGGGGGCTACTGACATATATAACCATCAAATTTTCTCACCCGTATGTCTTTTACATACTACTCTGTGGCTCTGGCTAGACCATTTTGAGCGGCACGAAGGTACGCATCTCCCATATTGAAGGCATCCAATGCCTCTTGGGAGAAACAAGCGTCACGAAGAACTGTCCGGCGACGCCTGTGGTTCATGGCACTCTCCACCTCGGAATTGGTGGCAGACAGCCCGTCCGCATCCTCTATCGGAGGAGCATCTGGTGCGCGCCTCGTGTTCGCCTCCGCTTCCGGACCCGGCCTTGGAGCCGGGCTGGTGGAGGCGCGATTGGCGACCTCTTCGGATATAGTCCGGCGAATGCTCTTTTTCCTTAAGAGAGCCCGAGCGTTAGTATGCCTTGAGGGAATAAAACCTGGGAATAAAATGGCACGCCATACCGTTGCATCGGCGTCTCAATTCGGACCGCACTTCTTTTCAGCCTGCCGGGCCTTGATGCCCCTTGTTGGCTAGCCACCGCAGGCTCGGCCCTCCGCCTCAAGGACTTCCCCTGCAAAAACGCCATTGGTATACGGTGATAAAAAATAAGCACGGATGGATCATCTTAAAAGTACTGGGACTTCGGTCTTGGTTACTTGTGAGGATGGAAGTAGTCCGGGATAATCGGCCGTAATGGCCACTAAGGCGTTGTCCTTGCTCAATTGATGAAACACCCCATCAATCAGCTCCACAGATAAGTCCGGGTCCTCTTGGGAGTCCGGGTCGAAGGACCGTTCCGGGTCCTCGGGTTGTGGAGAAGGGATGTTTATCTACTTTACAGCCTGGCGTAGCTCCTGCGTTGAAATTGCTAGACTAAATACTTAACTACGGGAATATGAAATGGATGGGCAAGTGAAAGTGTCTGCTTACCTAGCTTGGAGGATTGTACATAGAAAATCCACCCCGTGGGTTGACGAGGAGGAATTCCTCCTCTTCTCCCTTGTACAAAGCGGACAAGATCTTTATTAGAGTGGCAACCGATTCTGGCCCCTTACGGCCGCACCAGGTGGCGTCGCCCTCCCCGTTGAAATCCCACATGGGGTGGCCTCTATACTGAAGTGGCTGCACCCCCCGCATAATGCATGTGGCCATGACCTCGATCATGGTCAGTCCGGAATGAGCTAACAACCTTATCCGGCTCATTAGGTAAAGGACGTCCTTGTCATTTTCCTTCTGAGGGCTCCGTGGACGCCAGCTTAGGCGCTTCTTCAAATGAGCATTATCGAACTCAGGGAGGCCGATCCGAACAGGGTCCGGCAGGGGGACATCTTCTATATAAAACCATTCTGAAGGCCAGTCTTCGTACGCCTTCTTTGGGGTTCCGGATAGATATCCGGTCCCAGTGATGCGCCATAGTTCAGCTCTGCCCACTTGATATATCGACCCCTCCTGAGAACGGGGTACAAGACAGAACAGCTTCTTCCCCAACGCGAAATGAGCCTCGATGCCCAAAAATAGCTCGCAAAGGGCTACGAAGCCCGCAATATGCAATCTGGAGGCAGGCGTAAGGTTGTGCAACTGGAGGCCGTAGAACTCCAGGAGCCCCCGGAGAAACGGATGAATTGGAAATCCGAGCCCTCTTATCAAATAAGGGACAAGGCATACCCGCTCTCCTTTGGAGGGATTGGGGATGCTCTCTTCTTGCTCTCCGCCATTATAGGTGGCAAGCCCGACTCGAACCGAGACCATGTAGGCTGGGAGGAGTAACCCCTTGGCTTGGAGCGCCACTAGCTCGCTGTGCGGGACGGAGCATCTCCCCCAATCTCCAGGCTGAGGGCTGGGGGGTAGGAGGAGGAGCTGCATCGACTGGCCATGATGGAAAGGATCTCTGTCGAATACGCTCTGATGAATGCTCGCGGAGGGAAGATGGTGTGATTCGAATCTAAATCCCCGTCTCTTTTATAGGCGGCCCATTTGCGCAGCTAGGGGGGTAAATGAAAAAACACCCTGGCTTTTCGCATTCGTTTGACACGTGGAAGATGGCCATTATTGGGCACAGAAGCTAAGGAGCGCAACATTCACCAGAAGCCGGACACTATTCAACAGGTATATGGAACTTGGAGAAGAACCCGCCTTGCAATGCCGAAGACAAATCTGCGCCCCGGACTCATCGTCATTGAAGCCTGGTTCGGGGGCTACTGAGGGAGTCCTGGATTAGGGGGTGTTCGGATAGCCGGACTATAACCTTTGGCCGGACTCCTGGACTATGAAGATACAAGATTGAAGAGTTGGTCCCGTGTCCGGATGGGACTTTTCTTGGCGTGGAAGGCAAGCTTGGCGATACGGATATGTAGATCTCCTCCCATGGTAACTGACTCTGTGTAACCCTAGCCCTCTCCGATGTCTATATAAACCAGAGGGTTTTTAGTCCGTAGGACGAACAACAATCATACCATTGGCTAGCTTCTAGGGTTTAGCCTCTCTGATCTCGTGGTAGATCTACTCTTGTACTACCCATATCATCAATATTAATCAAGCAGGAGTAGGGTTTTACCTCCATCAAGAGGGCCCGAACCTGGGTAAAAACATCGTGTCCCTTGTCTCCTGTTACCATCCGCCTAGATGCACAGTTCGGGACCCCCTACCCGAGATCCGCCGGTTTTGACACCGATAATGACCAACATAAACATGATACAGCTAACACAACATGAACATATTAATCCGACAATACTAGCATGCAACATGATGCCACTACATGCACCACTTATACCGCTCGGGTTACCTCGTAACCAACACATGCATCACTTACCAACCTCGAACATCACACGATCATCTCAGGATGAAATCAAGCTTGGTATGAACAATACCGTAGCGATCAGTAAATGACCAAAAGGAGCTTGATCTTTACCCACGACTCTCGCACAACATCAAGAATATACAACAACTCGGTATCCTCGATACCATCATGATCATTACGGCGATCACACCCCGACCAACACTTGGCCCGAGATCCATACGGCGATCACAACCCGACCAATACATGGCCCCAAACCGTGATCCTTACGGTGATCACAACCAACTTATGTCATTAATCAAGTTATTCTTATTACTGTTGACTCATGGTGTGACCTACTTTCGACTTGGGCCCTTATCCGCGGGCGCGGCTATCGATAGATTTAATATACACTCTGCAGAGGTTAGTACACTGTACCCACACTACGGAATCCATGGCCTCGCACTCCCATTCGGGTGGACCAACAACGTTCCGACAAAACCGATCTACTGCCATGACACTCTCCCGGCCACTCCGACTCAGTCCCCATCGGGCTAGTCCTGGGTGGCCCCGTGTCTACCTCCGAACACCTCAACGACCACCGTCGTGGCCCAAAACAATAAACTGTCCCAAATGGGGACATGTTCACATAACAACAACAACAGGCACACAAGTCTTATGTCCGCCTACCTGATTAGGGTAGCACGCGCCCATAACCATCCCTCGTTGGAGGCATCGACAAAGGCATGACAATAGACCCAGTTAGGACCGTTCCATACCGGTAAGCGTGGTTGCACTGGTCACCATCGATTCAGCGGCACCATGACTCAGCCAACAATTGCTGCAGTTCAATTTAATCCGGTTAACTTGAATGCAAATATGTTGAGCCATGATAAAATGCATGAACATGATATCAACATAATCATGAGGGTATCACATAACTATCCACCATATCAACAATAACTCATATCCATTGAGCATGGCATACTGACTAGCATGACCATCACCAACATCAATATGTACTACTAGCAATCATAAACATATGAAAGGTAATACTAGCAGGTAGAACATGATAACAGAGTACAAGACAACGTAGCACAAAAGTGAACAAGCAAATCTAAACATCACTGGGACAACAATAACCGTCTTTTCAACAAGCAAACATTTATTAAATATTCAAGTTGAAAGCCATGTCTATTGCATCACTATCATGCAAGTGGGTATTGTGGCTTTCCTGGGGATGAAGAAGGCACCGGGGAGAAGTGCGGTGAAGCCGCGGAAAGATTTGCCGGAAAACGTTCTCTCTCGGAGGGGCTGTTTACGCGCAAGGGAAAAAGGTCATTTTCACAGTGTCAAACCATAGTGAAAGCATTACCAACAGAACGGGCTCGACGAAACAAAGAAGTGAGCGTTGGTTTCACCTTAATCGGAGTTACGGTTGCGGAGTTATGAGGTTTTGACTGCCAGGGACCTATCTATAAATTTTTTCCCACAAATAAGTCCCTGAGTGGATAAGACAGAAGCGTAAAATAAGAAATACGCTTTTGGCAAATGAAAACGCACACTCAAAAGTCATCTCCAATTATCTGACGTGGCGAGGCGGGACCGCGGCTGGTCAACGCGGTCGTGCGGGTCCCATGCGGGTGGGCCCGCCACGTATCCACGCTGGACCCGCGGGGTCAACGCGCTGTGCGGCTGCCAGTGGGGCCCGCGGCCAGCTGGCAGGGTGGCTGGGTCTTCTTCTTCTTCATCTCGCGCTCGCCCGATGGAGCAGAGGATGGGGCGAGCTTCGGCGAGGCTTGCCGGCGGCTCCGGCCACCGTTCAGAGCGCTCGGACCACCCACGCGTAGAGGAGATCAAAGCGGACCCGTCCCCGTAGGGAACAAATGCCGAGGAAGTTGGAGGCGAGCAGGGCATGAACTCCAGCGGAGATGGCTTCGGGATGAGTTGGGTATCGCGGCTAGGGCTACCAGAGGAGGAGGGAAACGGCTCGGGTGGCTTCGGGGTGTGGATGGGGGCTGTTGGAGGTGGAAGAAGGAGGGGGGAAGCCCGGGGCTGCTCAGATTTGAGCGGAACCCGACGGCGGCCATGGCGGCAAAGGGAGGGCAAGAAAGCTTCTCCGGCTCGGGGAAGGGGCTCGAGAGGACTAGGGGAGAGGAGTGAGGCTGCTGGTGAGCTCAGAGGACTCGGGGAAGGGCTTAAATAGCCGCAGGGGGGAGCTGTCAAGCTGTCACCGCCGCGGACGTGTGTCCGGCGCCGCGGACGAGTGTGCTCGCGCATGAGCTCGGGGAAGACGACAGCGACGCACAGGGAGGAGCTCACGGGGAAGAGACGGCCAAGGGAGGGGCAGACAAAGAAGCCGAGCGCCATAAAAGCTCGGTCGGCCACAGAACTCTTGTGGGTGCGCGGTGATGAGTGCTGATGGAGGGGCTGACGGAGGGGGAGAGGGCTCCAGGAGGGCGGCAATGACGCGGGGAACACGCTGGACAGGCCCGTGCTCACTGGGACACCGAGCAGAGGAGGGGCCCGAGCAAGAAGACATCTAGCTCGCGTCCATGGCATGCCAGAGAGGCGGTCACCACGTGCACTGGCGCACACAGGGCCACAATCAATGCCAAACGATGCCTGGGGGTTAGTCCTTCCTAGGGAGGCCTCATTTATGGAGGTAACATTTATGGAGGTAACTTGGTGAAAACAGCTAGGGTTAAATAGTTATCAACTACTGAGGTTTACTGCAATAAACTTAGTCGTGCACTCGTGATCAACAAGGAACTGCTTGAGGACAAATAAGTTGTCTGGGATATTTAGCTATGGAGGGACTATGATCCTGGAGGTTTTTAGGGGAAATGGACCAAGATAAATCATAGTTGCTTCACAATTGTATATTTGGTCCAGAAATGAAGATCATGATGGTGCACTCACATGGTTGATTGGATTTAGCTGAGTTTGAGCAAGGCAGGGCTATTTGATCATATGAAGATGCTCACCAAGTATCATACCATTTGGCAAAGCCAAAATAGTACTTGCTTCACAAACATTTCTGCTGACCAGAAACTTGGAAAAATTCTAGAGGGATAATGGCTTAATGAAATATTCCCAAAATGAGTGGAGATATGTTTTATGGGTATAAGAATGATCTGGTAATTTATCAGGATTTTTGAAGGAATATAAAATACACTTGCTTCACAACCTGAAAATATTGCCAGAATCAAAGATTTTCTCCTGTGCTCGCATAGATGATTGGATGGGGCTGCAAATGAGTGAAGGGTATTAATATGAGCACATTAAGGAGTGTGCAGAAGTTGAACTCATTTGGGTACTCCTAGCTAGTACTTCTTTCACAAGGCTTTTTGTTTGACAGAAACTTTGAAAAATCACTGAGGAAGATTGGCTAGGCAAATAAATTTGAACTTGTGCATGAGGCAATTATTTGGACATATAAACATGCCCAAAAAGGTTGGGAGCCACTAGGAAAAATATAAATGGCACTTCATTCACACAGTGCCATTCAGGGCAGAATAGAAAATGGAATATTGGGGGATTATTTTTGAACATGGCAATGAAAAGTTTTGCCATACTTGATCAAGATATGACCCAAAAAAATTATGAGAATTATTTGGGAATTTTTGGAGTGAGGGAAATATAGGTTGCTTCACAACCTAGGGCAATTGGAGTTATTCCTTTAATAGAAAAGGAATATTCTCAATAAAAAGAATATTGGGATTCGGGCTAGGATGGAAATGATAGGGTACAGGGAAAGATTTGGGAATGACAAGCCACTTTGGAAACAAAGAAGAGGGCATCTTCTTCAGTTTCTAGACCACAAAGCCACGAAAAAGAAAAACTCACGCAAAAACCTCGGAAAAACAAAAGAAAAAGAAAGGGCCAAAAATCAGACTGTCACAAACCTTACCCCCTTAAAGAAATCTCATCCTCGAGATTTGGTTGCTCAGGGAACAATTATGAATATTCTGACTTAAGGAAACCGTTTCCAACTCGGGTATCCCTTTTTCCCCTTATTGTTGTTCCCATTAAATTTTTATCTGACTGGCCCTAGGTGGTTTGATTCACTGTATCCACATTCTAACAGATCTTACCTTGCTTGTTCATTCTTATATAGGCTCCATTTTCTTTTTAGATCTGCTTACTAGCTGAGTGTGATTTGATTATCACGACTGAAATATATGTCCATCTCACAAATCCAAAAGTGATTTCCGCTAGGTGTGCCACCCAACACTGACAACCTTTCATGTAATGATGATCAGAATTTTCTGATGAAAACTCAAACTCTGACTCATTGCATTGGGTTTCTCCCCTAAATGCAGGTCCTTTGGGTTCCAAACAGTGAGTTAAAACATAACCATTTCCTAACAGATTCTGGCTCATCACAGAAGTTTCTGAATCATCGTAACTGGTTCCACTGTCATGAGTATCGGATCCGTACCAAATAGTTGATTGTCTCCTGTCACGGCCATCATAAAGGGTTTGGCCTGTATGATAATATATGCAGACTTGACTGACGGTGGTTCTAACAGAAAAAAAATTTGTTCACGACAGGCTATCCAGAATGATTCATATAAGTGAGGACTCAGGCTTCCAGACTGTTATTCCTCATGCCGATTACTCATGCTGTAGGCATATCCATGTGGATCAGTACTGATTTAGATTTTCGGGGGATCTGCACCATGGGGGTCATGTAACAATTTTCCTACCTGCCTCATTGGTCTTGCTCCTTCATTATTGTTTTCTTGGTCTGGATTCTTGGCTGAAAGAGCGGGGCCATATTGTTTCTTTATATGACCATAGGTACTGTCGGTGCAATTTTTTGGCAATTTTAGTTTATCCTCATTTTTCTGACAGGGTAACCCATTAAATGGTAGGTTCAACACCTCTCAAATTCGGACCGTTGGGAAATGATCATCCGAAACCCTTGCAAGAAATTGGCAAATAAATCAGTAGCTACCAAAACGGTCTTTACAACTCAGATCTGGGACATTACTGAAATAACTCAACCATGGCTTAGGACGGCCGAAAAGCAGCTCAGAGCATGAGACCGGGTCGATAAGAAGAAGGTGGCAGCTCCCTAAAATAGCCAAAAAGAAGATATTTGGCTACTGTCACAAAAAGAAACTCAACAGCTGTATGAGATGGCCCGAAAGTAGCTCAGACTCATGACAGTTGTTGAAGAGAGAAACAAAAATCGGCATCCACCTCGTATGGCTAGAAATAGCTCAGATCACAGGCGTGGTGCTGTCATTGGAGAAAAGGGGACAAGGGCTCATCAGGATCATTTTCCAGGTTCACGGGTACTTGTTTTGAGCTCATTGATGTCGTCAATCCTCATAATCCTTTGTCACACTGTGGTGTATACTGGCTTTATTCTCATAACCACCCTCACGTGGTTGTTAGATCCTCATCCGAGTGACTTGTAAGATCCTGATGGTATACTCATTGCATATATATGAGGACCTGATTCCGAGACAGATGTGTATTCTGACTGATTCTTGCTTCTGACCAAAATGTTGGGGGTCTGATTCTTGGGCTTCACTGCCATGTGCCATCAATTCACAGCGTACTACCTTGTACCAATGTCTTACTGAGGAATATTTGCTGGCTTGTTCTCGAAACTTTCATCGGGCAACTTGCTGAAGAAGACTGGGTATCATGCTTCAGAAGCTTACCCCCTTAAAGACTTTGCTGGGGAAAGACTCGGTACCTTATGTTGGAAGCTTTTGCGGTTGCTTACTGAACAAGGCAGAGTACCTTGCACCCGAAGTCATTCATGTATCGTACTGAGGAAGATAGATGAATTTTGCCTTGGAAGCTTCTCTGGTATCTTGCGAGGGAATATTGGGTTGCTTACACCAGAAGCTTCTTATTGTGATATGCGGACCGATTTCCACATATATAACCATCTGAATATTTTTGCTATTAATTTCTTGTATGGAACGAGGTTTGCAGGACTATCCTCCTTTCTGAGTACATGCCATATTTTTCTCGCTTCCAGGTACATCGAGTTCCAAAATCATCCTCAACGGAAAATTAAACTTGTATCTGAGCCATACCTTTGATAATATTATGTCAAACTTGCACACAATTTATCTTCTTGCTGATTTAATCATTTTGTTGTGATGAGTGCACGTTAATGCAAACTTTATATTGATATTCCATCCAGGATTTCTTTTGCATCCAGACAAGATATTCCCAATTTCACTATAGTCAGCTGGTAATTCCATTCTGTTTAGCTGAGTTTCCAAATTTATGCATTTCTTGCTGACTCTTCAGGTCCAGTGTCGGTTGACGAGCAACTTAATAGGGGGAAAATTTGTAACACTGAAGGCCCAAAGAAAGGAACAACAGAAACGACTAAAACAAAAGCACACAAGCATCCTACTAATATAATTAATCAAGCAATCATCGCATATTACTGCTAGTCACACAATATGCATGCCTACTTAAGCACACAAATCTCGCGGGATCTCCGGTTGTACGATCTAGCATGCTGTGACTATGTGCACGAGGACGAATAAATGTGTGGAAGAATTGGTGTAAACAGCGCTACACCAAGTGCTAGCTTAGCCAGGTGGCAACCTGAACTAGCTCGGAGGCGAGGACCCACTCGGTAACCATGTAGTGGGACATGAAGGTCGCAACCACATCATTATCAAGCGGACGGAAAAAGATCCATACTCGTCCAAGAAATAGGATAGCTCGGAAAGACTGAGGCTACTGACATTGCCCTTTCTTGATAACTAAGATCATTAAGGGTTGCCAACACCATAGAATAAAAGAACGATCCGAGATAGAAACATGTCCATCACCGAAACGATAGGCGGGACTGAAAGAAAGACATCGGTGCGATACCTGAGCACCATTTTTGCAAACGGTGTCGAGATCACTTGGCATCACTCTGCTGGGACATAAATGACACTAAATACCGAAAACAGCCACACCTGCTCTGATACCAAGCCTGTGGCACCCCGGCTTAGAGAAAACTGGAACGCCCCGTATTCCAGCCCAGAGAATGAGGAGAAGTCTTTTGGAATACGACACTGCTTAGCATAGAACAAGCCAGCTTTCTACTATTACACGAATATGAATACAAGGTCTTCGATATTACAATGAATAACATCAGTACGGTGACACTACGCCATCCTCAGTTGCTCTATGCAAGCAGCAGAACAACATGATGCAGCGGAAGAACTCTAGCAGCGGAACAACGATGAAGGTGGTGAACTCCACTCCGCAGGGACTCTGGCTGGAACGCTTATCCCAGCTCGCACAAACGGAAACCACGACAAGCAAGCAATCAAATCCGGCATGACCTGCAAACTGGCATGACATGCCAGGTCAGTACATTGAATGTACTTGCAAGCTCACAAAAAACCAGAGGCATTCAAGACAGACAATAGCATGGCAATTACAGGTTAAACATGAATTATCATGAGATCATCAGAATAACATGGAATGACCAACATAAACATGATACAGCTAACACAACATGAACATATTAATCCGACAATACTAGCATGCAATATGATGCCACTACATGCACCACTTATACCGCTCGGGTTACCTCGTAACCAACACATGCATCACTTACCAACCTCGAACATCACACAATCATCTCAGGATCAAATCAAGCTTGGTATGAACAATACCATAGTGATCAGTAAATGACCACAAGGAGCTTGATCTTTACCCACGACTCTCGCACAACATCACAAATATACAAAAACTCAGTATCCTCGATACCATCGTGATCCTTATGGCGATCACAACCCGACCAACACTTGGCCCGTGATCCTTACAGCGATCACAACCCGACCAATACATGGCCCCAAACCGTGATCCCTACGATGATCACAACTAACTTATCTCATTAATCAAGTTATTCTTATTACTGTTGACTCATGGTGTGACCTACTTTCGACCTGGGCCCTTATCCGCGGGCGCGGCTATCGATAGATTTAATATACACTCTACAGAGGTTAGTACACTATACCCACACTACGGAACACATGGCCTCGCACTCCCATTCGAGTGGACCAACGGCGTTCCGACAAAACCGATCTACTTCCATGACACTCTCCCGGCCACTCCGACTCAGTCCCCATCGGGCTAGTCCTGGGTGGCCCCGTGTCTACCACCAGACACCTCAACAACCACCGTTGTGGTCCAAAACAATAAACCATCCCAAACAGGGACATGTGCACATAACAACAACAACGGGCACACAAGGCTTATGTCCGCCTACCTAATCAGGGTAGCGCGTGCCCATAACCATCCGTCGTTGGAGGCACTGGTGAGAGGCACGACAATAGACCCAGTTAGGACCGTCCCATACCGGTAAGCATGGTTGCACTTGTCATCATCGATTCAGCAGCACCATGACTCAGCCAACAGTTGTTCAAGTTCAATTTAATCCGGTTAACTTGAATGCAAATATGCTGAGCCATGATAAAATGCATGAACATGATATCACCATAATCATGAGGGTATCACATAACTATCCACCATATCAACAATAACTCATATCCACTGAGCATGGCATACTGACTAGCATGACCATCACCAACATCAACTTGTACTATTAGATAGCATAAACATATGAAAGGTAATACTAGCAGGTAGAACATGATAACAGAGTACAAGACAACGTAGCACAAAAGTGAACATGCAAATCTAAACATCACCGAGGCAACAATAACCATCTTTTCAACAAGCAAACATTTATTAAATATTCAAGTTGAAAACCATGGCTACTACATGACTATCATGCAAGTGGGTATTGTGGCTTGCCTGGGGATGAAGAAGGCACCGGGGAGAAGTGTGGTGAAGCCGCGGAAAGATTTGCCGGAAAATGTTCTGTCTCAAAGGGGCTGTTTACGCGCAATGGAAAAAAGGTCATTCTCATAGTGTCAAACCATAATGAAAGCATGACCAACAGAAAGGGCTCGACGAAACGAAGAAGTGAGTGTTGGTTTCACCTTAAGCGGAGTTACGGTTGCGGAGTTATGAGGTTTTGACTGCCAGGGACCTATCTGTAAAATTATTCCCACAAATAAGTCCCTGAGTGGATAAGACAGAAGCGTAAAATAAGAAATACGCTTTCGGCAAATGAAAACGCACACTCAAAAGGCGTCTCCACTTATCTGATGTGGCGAGGCGGGATCAGGGCTGGTCAACGCTGTCGTGCGGGTCCCATGTGGGTGGGGCCCGCCACTTTTCCACGCTAGACCCGTGGGGTCAACACGCTGTGCAGCTGACCAGTGGGGCCCGCGGCCAGCTGGCAGGGCCGCTGGGTCTTCTTCTTCTTCATCTCGCGCTCGCCCGACGGAGCAGAGGACGGGGCGAGCTTCGACGAGGCTTGCCGGCGGCTCCGGCCACCGTTCGGAGCGCTCGGGCCACCCACGTGTAGAGGAGATCGAAGCGGACCCGTCCCTGTAGGGAACGAATGTCAAGGAGGTTGGAGGCGAGCAGGGCGCAAACCCCAGTGGAGATGGCTTCGGGAGGGGTTGGGCTTCGCGGCCAGGGTTACCAGAGGAGGAGGGAAAGGACTCGGGCGGCTTCGGGGTGTGGATGGGGGCCGCTGGAGGTGGAAGAAGGAGGGGGGAAGCCGAGGGCTGCTCGGATTTGAGCGGAACCTGACGGCGGCCATGGCGGCAAAGGGAGGGCAAGAAAGCTTCTCCAGCTCGGGGAAGGGGCTCGGGAGGACTAGGGGAGAGGAGTGAGGTTGCTGGTGAGCTCAGAGGACTCCTAGAAGGGCTTAAATAGCCGCGGGTGGAGCTGTCGCACTGTCACTACCGCAGATGCATGTCCGGCACCGCGGACGTGTGTGCTCGCGCATGAGCTCGGGGAAGATGACGGCGATGCACAGGGAGGAGCTCACGGGGAAGAGACGGCCAAGGGAGGGGCAGAGGAAGAAGTCGAGCGCCATAAAAGCTCGGTCGGCCACAGATCTCTCGTGGGCACGCGACAACGAGCGCGGACGGAGGGCTGACGGAGGGGGAGAGGGCTCCAGGAGGGCGGAAACGACGCAGGTAACATGCTGGACAGGCCCGTGCTCGCTGGGATGCTGAGCAGAGGAGGGGCCCGAGCAAGAAGACATCCAGCTCGCGTCCATGGCATGCCAGAGAGGCGGTCACCGTGTGCACTGGCGCACACAAGGCCACAATCGATGCCAAACGATGCCTGGGGGTAGTCCTTCCTAGGGAGGCCTTATCTATGGAGGTAACTTGGTGAAAACAGCTAGGGTTAAATAGTTATCAACTGCTGAAGTTTACTGCAGTAAACTTAGCCGTGCACCGGTGATCAACAGGGAACTGCTTGAGGCCAAATAAGTTGTGTGGGATATTTAGCTATGGAGGGACTATGATCCTGAAGGTTTTGAGGGGAAATGGACCAAGATAAATCATAGTTGCTTCACAACTGTATATTTGGTCCAGAAATGAAGATCATGATGGTGCACTCACATGGTTGATTGGATTGAGCTGAGTTTGAGAGAGGCAGAGTTATTTGATCATATGATGATGCTCACCAAGTATCATACCATTTGGCAAAGCCAAAATGGTACTTGCTTCACAAACATTTCTGCTGACCAGAAAATTGGAAAAATTCTAGAGGGATAATGGCTTAATTAAATATGCCCAAAATGGGTGAAGATATGTTTTATGGGTATAAGAATGATCTGGTAATTTATTAAGACTTTTGAAGCAATATAAAATACACTTGCTTCACAACCTAAAAATATTGCCAGAATCAAAGATTTGCTCTTGTGCTCATGTAGATTATTGGATGGGGCTGCAAATGGGTGGAGGGGATTAATATGAGCACATTAAGGAGTGTGCAAAAGTTCAACTCATTTGGGTACTCCTAGCTAGTACTTCCTTCACAAGGCTTTCTGTTTGACAGAAACTTTGAAAAATCACTGAGGAATATTGGCTAGGCAAATAAATTTGAACTTGTGCATGAGGCAATTATTTGGACATATAAACTTACCCAAAAAGGTTGGGAGCCACTAGGAAAAATATAAATGGCACTTCCTTCACACAGTGCCATTCAGGGCAGAATAGAAAATGGAATATTGGGGGATTATTTTTGAACATGGCAATGAAAAGTTTTGCCATACTTGATCAAGATATGACCCAAAAAAATTATGAGAATTATTTGGGAATTTTTGGAGTGAGGGAAATATAGGTTGCTTCACAACCTAGGGCAATTGGAGTTATCCTTTAATAGAAAAGGAATATTCTCAATAAAAAGAATATTGGGATTTGGGCTAGGATGGAAATGACAGGGTGTATGGAAAGATTTGGGAATGACAAGCCACTCTGGAAATAAATAAGATGGCATCTTCTTCAGTTTCCAGACCACAAAGCCACGAAAAAGAAAAACTCAGGCAAAAACCTTGGAAAAACAAAAGAAAAAGAAAGGGCCAAAAATCAGGCTGTCACATTCGAACCTCACCTCTTGGGCATCTTGAAGGGCCTTGGCGAGTTCGGCTACCTTTGCTTTATTGTCCTCCTCGAGGAGCTCACACTTGCGAGTCGCGTCCTTGAGCTCTTGCTTAATCTTGGATACGCGCTCCTCAAACTAGCTCTGTGTGGCCTGTTCCTCCTTCAAATCGGCAGCCACTTTTCAGCGGCCGCGTTGCTCACCCTTGCCTGCTCCTTTGCACGGGAAAGGTCACTTCGGAGGGTGTCGACTTCCACAGCGCCATCTGCCGTTATGTGTATAATAGCGAATAAGCCTCACTCCAGCATTGGCAAAACCAATTTTGGTGGCATATGGAGCACTTGAAACAAACCTTGCGCTTCATCGAGACGCTTGTTAATCTGAATGTTGTCCTCCTCGACTAGCTGCAGCTTCCGCTTGAGTTCGGGGACTTCGGCAGCCTGAGCGGTCGCTACTAACAGTGAATCCTGATGATTATAAAAAGGGTTTAAAATGTTATTTACTGCGGGTCCCTATAGACCCTCTGTTCGCCCTCCTTAGTCGGCCAAACAGAGTCTCAGGGGCTACTATCTATATATAGATATATTTTTTATGAAAAGTGGCTAAAATACATTACATTACATACCTCGAAGCCTATTAGTAGGCTTGTGAAGGCTTCATCCAGTCCACTCTTAGCAGACTACACTCTTTCAACCATCGTACCAATTAAAGTACGGTGCTCCTCCAAGACAGATGCACCTTGCAGTGCATCCATTAGCTTGTTCGACCCCAGAGTATTGGTAGAGGTCGCCGTCTCCCCTCCTGCAGAGGGGGCTGCTGATCCGATTCCAGGACTGTATGGGTCTCTGGAACGGTATCCGGCTGAGGGTCCGATGACCCAGGACCCCCATGGCTGGTTTCCATAGGGGTTGCGCCCCCCATATCTTCGGCAGCATCCGGCGCCGCCCTGGTTGTCCCTCGCACTTCTTCGGGGGTCGGAGAAACCCTTTGGGATGACACCTCGGGATCGTCCGCCCTAGGAGGTGAGGAAGCCCATGGAGGCATCTCGCTCTCCATCTTGTCCGGCGAAAGATCCCCCGATGAAGACGACCCTTGAGGAATGTCACAGGCCGGACTGCGGCATAAAATTTTTACATTATTCTCGTAATCTTTAAAGAGGATTAGATAAGAATGAGGCATCTGAAAGTACTCACGATTCGGCAAGGGGCTTGGTGCAGGAGCGGTGCTTGGTAACGGCTTCGGTGCCCGAATCTGAGTTATCAGAAAGGGATACCCTTCCCCTCTTGGGCGCCCCATCCTCTGGATCTACAGAGGCCGCACTCTTTTTCCCCTTGGGAGGAGGGTTCTTTGCTTCCTCCTCCTCCTCCTCCTCTTCCTCCTCGCCATCTTTGTCTTCATATTCCTTATCAGAGGAAGGAGCTTCGGTTCCTCCGAACACGGCGCACGAAGTCTCTTCGGGATGGAGGTTGCCTTGGGCCTCCTTGGCCTTCTTCTTCTTCTTGTCCTTCTTTGCCGGCGCCTGATAGGGCGCCGGCACCAGCATCTTCATTAAAAGAGGATCGACTGGATTTTCAGGGAGTGGGGCCGAACACTTAATCCCCTCGGCCTTCTTTATACGTCTTGTTCAAAATATGGAATTTTTAAGGGCCCCTCCCTAAGACTGACAAGTTAAGTAGTGTTCGGCAGCATGATACTTACTGGGGATGCCGGATTGTTGCAGTCGAGGCCGATGTCATCGGACGTCGAAGGCCATGTCTTCTGCTTCTTAAAAAGCAGCTTCTAGATCTTCTTGTGCATTGTGCCGTCAAAGTTATGCAGAGTCTGTGCCCCCTCCGGGTTTAACTCCCACATCTTGATAGGTCGTCGTTGGCAAGGGAGAGCTCGGCGGATGAGCATCACCTGGATCACATAAGCGAGGGTGATATCCTTGTTTATCATGCTCTTAACACGCTGTTGCAACGTCAATACATCATTGGGGGACCCCAGGTCTAGGCCCTTGTTGGTCTAGGACGCGAGCCGTAGTGGAGGTTCGGATCTGAAGGCAGGAGCAGCGGCCCACTTGGTGCCGCGGGGTTCGGTGATATAGAACCACTCCTGTTGCCACACCTTGACGGTGTCTAGAAATCTTCCTTTGGGCCAGGTAACCTTGTTGAGCTTGCTCACCATGGCTCTGCCGGACTCGGCGTGTTGGCCTTCGACCACCTTCGGCTTCATATTAAAACCTTGAGCCATAAGCTGAAGTGTGGAGGGACGCAGAGGAATGCTTCGCACACGATGATAAACACCGAGATCTGGAGGAAGGAATTCAGGGCCAGATCATGGAAATCCAGCCTGTAGTAGTACATAAGACCTCGGACAAAGGGGTGAAGGGCAAATCCGAGCCCTCAAAGGAAGTGGGGGATAAAAACCACCCTTTCACCGGGCTTCGGGGTGGGGATGATCTTCCCTAGGGTTGGAAGCCTATGTTTTATCTCCGCCGTCATGTATCTCACCTCCCGTAGATCTTGGATGTTCTTCTCTGTTACGGAGCAGGCCATCCACTTGCCCTGAAAGCCAGATCCGGCCATTGCTAGAGAAGCTGGGGCAGAAGGAAAAGTTTGGAACTTGGGCGCTGGAGTTGGGGGGATTGGAAGGTAGAAGAAGGAGAAGGCGTGGGGTGAACAGATGGGTCCTTCTGTCCTCTTATAGAGGCAGCGAATATCAAGCGCCCCCTCACGAGCCTTAAATCACGCCTATTCCCAAGGGGACGTGCAAACGACATGGTTGGATTACCCAAAACCCCAATTGATGAGAATCCCGTAATAAGGGGACACGTTCTCTGCTTTGACAACACGTGTCGCTGGCCATACCTCGAAATACGAAATGAGGCTATAAAACCGCTCAGGATATTTATAAAGGCCAGAACATAACATCTCGCCGAAAAAGTGGCCCGTGGATGTGACTTATTTTTTAAGTATTGTTACTTTTTACAGCTTAGGGTTATACGTGTTAAGCAAGGCCAAACACATTTCTTGTGTGCGGAAAACTATGTTGAAGTATTTAGAAAAGGGGAACCCGCCTCGCAATGCCAAAGACAGTCCGCATGCCGGATATATGGTCATTGAAGCCTGGTTCAGGGGCTACTGAGGGAGTCCTGGACTAAGGGGTCCTTGGGCGTCTGGGCTATGTGATGTGGGCCGGACTAATGGGCCATGAAAATACAAGATAGAAGAACCTCCCTGTGTACTGATGGGACTCTCCTTTGCGTGGATGGCAAGCTTGGCGTTCGGATCATGTATTTTCCTTCTTCTATAACCGATTTTGTACAACCCTAGATCCCTCCGGTGTCTATATAAACCAGAGGGTTTATTCTGTAGGGCAAGAACACAATCATACATGCTAGACATCTAGGGTTTAGCCAATACGATCTCGAGGTAGATCAACTCTCGTAACCCCTATATTCATCATAGTCAATCATGCAAGAAGTAGGGTATTACCTCCATTAAGAGGGCCTGAACCTAGGTAAACACCGTGTCCCCTACCTCCTTGTTACCTTCGATCCTTAGACGCACAGTTTGGGACCCCTACCTGAGATCTGCCGGTTTTGACACCGATATGTACTACATCAACAACTCCATTATCACCACCTCTAAAGAAAGAGATATGAATACATGGGTGTGGGCACTCCCCTTGGAAACTGCCAAGCTTGGGGAAGATGCCCTAGTATCGTATCACCATCACACCTTTACTTTTATCATTTTCTTAGTTCGATCCTTTTGGTTATATCCTGATCTAGTAGAATAAAGTTTTTAGTATATACCTTAAAGAATACATGGTCACCTTAAGGTTATTACCACGAAAAAGCAATCTTGGAAATAAAGCGTGCTATCGCAACATCCATGCGAGAAGTTGCCACATGTTTTCCCGTGGCAAAACTCACCTGATGCCACAGTTTGATTTGTGGAGATAGCTTTAATGCAACATGTAACGAATCGTGGCAACTGATATCTCGTAGCGATAGACATTTGTGGCAACAACCTATGGAAACGACGGCCGTTTCGTGGCGCATTACTCTTATGTGGCAATAGTCAATTGTGGCAATAAACTATGGCAACAATCCTTGTTTTCGTGGCATTAGGCATGTTGCCACGACCCACTACACTTGTGGCAATAAACTATGGCAACAACCCTTGTTTTCATGGTATTAGGCATGTTGCCACAACCCACTGCACTTGTGGAATTAACTTATGGCAACAAATATCTCAGTCGTCGTAACAGGAAATTACAACATACTTGTGTTTGGTGGTGATAAATAGGTATCACAACAGGTAATATCTTTGTAGCAAGAAACTATTGCAACAATTTAAACTTTCTATGGCAATACTCTATTTGAACAAAACTTACTTTCATGGCGCCAAACAGTTGTCGCATCATGAATAAAATTGTGGTGCCAAACTATTGCGACAATATAAAGCGCTCTGCTGCAACATCCTAGTGCAACAAACAAGTGCTAGCATGTGGCAACCGAAAGTGGGTTGTGGTAACAGCCTATTGCAACCGTAAAAATAATATAGGCTTTTAGTTATAATATTCAAAACCATACGTATAATATGTAGATTCATAAAATTCATAATTCTCATAGAAAATATCCATCAAAGGAAACTCAAATGTAATTTAGCCATCCTAATTAACTGCGAACACTAAACTGTTCTTGATATAGAGTCCAGTCCAGCTAGTTCTTTGGATCCTGCAATCAACAAATAAAACAGGTTCTAGTTAATGAGTCGAGCATAACATACATCATACAATTATTCCAGCCCCATTGTTAAAAAGAACTATCGCGAGACTAACTGGACTAATATTGTGTCAGCAAGCATGTAACTGAGGGATCAAAACAATTATACAAGTGTAAAGGTCTAAAGCATAAGCACAAGTACATCTACTAAAAGCTTCTTTTTTGAGGAAAAAACATTGCTTTATAACTTAACAATGTTGGGCTGAATCACCCAAAGCACAAGCAGCCACAAGGGCTGGTACATCAGCCTTCCATTCCACATAGTGGTTAGGTTCGTACATCCTACCAAGACTAGCAAGCTTGTGAGCAACAGAGTTTGCCAAGCGACGACATATATTTATTTCATAATAAGAAAACCATAATTTGAGCTGGTACTTGGTATCCTCAATACCAGCAGCATAGGCCGACGGTCCACCTTATTGATATTCAGTGCTTCCGTAGGAGTTGCGAGTCTGTTTCAAAAACGACCCTCACGACCACCATATCAGTGGCAAGAGATATTGCATGGGACATTGCAATGGACTCAGCAGCGAAGGCATCACGCGCATGCTCGTGACATCCTGCTCGTGCATACAGAATGATGCCATCGTCCGATCATACATCTACTAAAAGCTTCTGCTATTAATTTAAGTTGTGACTCGATGTATAGTTTCAATTAAGTTCATGTCCCCAGCTAGCACATATTCGTTTTTTGTTTAAGTTGTGACTCGATGCAGCAAGAACACATGGTAAATGGGAAGAAGAAGCTAGCTAATTATGAAGGCCAATTACGCATATAATGCAGGTGAACACAAAGAGAAAGCAAGGTTGTGACTTACTATTGCTTTAAACATTCAAGAATTCCTTGCAGCAGCTTGTATGAGAGCATTTGAAGAAAAGCAATTGGCCTTGAACCTGGAGTCTTATTAGGACTAGATCTCTGAGAAAGAATATTTTGCAAGTTTGGATTACTATTTTCTTTGTCAACCCTCTTCGTAGGCACCTGTAAATAGAATTGCACTTTTAGCAATGCAAGTAAGCAACATAAATCTTACAAGGTCGCAAGCATATGACTGTAATCACCTGTTTGGTTCCCATCTGTTGGCTCAGTCCTGCAATACATTAAGCAGGCATAAAATCAAATCAGTTTAACTCATACTAAAATTCGAGGCATCTCAAACTGAAAGAAGCTCAAGGTCGAGCGGTAGAACACGACTCATACTCACGTTGTAACGATCTCGAGTCGATCTTAAGCAAGTTTCGAGCTAAATGAGATGGCAAAAAGTATAAATCTATGTTGAATATTCCAGCTAGACAAGGCACAACACGATATAAGAAAGCAATAAAAACAAAATATCTATTAAAAACTCGTATTATATATAGTGGTCTGAATAACATGCAGAGGATGCACTAAACCTCAAGGATATATCCTGATCTAGTAGAATAAAGTTTTTAGTATATACCTTAAAGAATATACCTTAAAGAATACCTTAAAGTTTTTAGTATATCCTGATCCTGTTGGTTATAACCTTAAAAACTTTATTCTAATATATGATCTAGCTTTGAGTTTTGTTTCAAGATCTATCTATGTAGTCGAGTCCGTGAGCTATATAATAAAGAGTAGTTTTGAGTTGAGTGCTTTGCTTTCTTGCTATCATCTTGAGGGAATAAATAAGAAAAAGAATAAAAATACATAAAAATATCATATATTGATCTTATGGAGAGTAATGACTTCACATATAAAGAGTGTGATGAATAAAATTTGTTGATAGTTGACAAACATAGCTTTGGTCATTATTGCAATTAATAGGAAATAATAAAGAAAGAGAGGTTTTCACATATAAATATACTATCTTGGACATCTTTTGTAATTGTGAGCACTCATTCAAATATGACATGTCTAAAGGTTGATGTTGGACAAGGAAAACAACATAATGAGTTCTGTTTTCTTATATCCGAATAGAAGTTATATTGTCATGGATCCTCCAACATGTTGAGCTTGCTTTTCTCTCTTATGCTAGCAAAATCCTTCACACCAAGTAGAGATACTACTTCTGCATCCAAATATCCCTTAAACCCAGTTTTGCCATGAGAGTCCACCATACCTACCTATGGATTGAGTAAGATCCTTCAACTAAGTTGTCATCGGTGCAAGCAATAAAAATTGCTCTCTAAATATGTATGATCTATTAGTGTGAAGAAAATCAGCTTTATACGAACTTGTGATACGGAAAAGCGACAGACTGCATAATAAAGTTCTTTATCACAAGCGGCAATATAAAGTGACGTTCTTTTGCATTAAAATTTTGTGCATCCAACCATAAAAGCGCATGACAACCTCTGCTTCCTTCTGCAAAGGGCCTATCTTTTACTTTTATCTTCTACCCTCACACAAGAGCCATGGTGATCTTCATCTTTCCTTTTTACATTTTTTCCTTTTGGCAAGCATTATGTGTTGGACAAAGATCCATATATATCCACTCGGATGTAAGGTATCATAAAGTATTCTTGTTGACATTACCCTTGAGGTAAAAGGTTGGGAGGCGAAACTATAAGCCCCTATCCTTCTTTGTGTCCGACTGAGGCTGTGAACCCATTAGTATCGCATGAGTGTTAGCAATATTGAAAGACTAAATGGTAGTTGAGTATGTGGATTTGCTGAAAAACTCTTAAATTGACTCTTTCCGATGTTATGATAAATTGCAATCGCTTCAATGATTGAGATCATAGTTTGTTAGTTTTCAATGAAGTTTTGATTCATACTTTACCTTGTGAATGAATTGTTACTTTAGCGTAGGAAATTATATGACAATATATGTTGTTGTTCTAAAGATGATCATCATGCCCTCATGTCCATATTTTATTTTATCGACACCTCTATATCTAAACATGTGGACATATTTTTTGATTTCGGCTTTCGCTTGAGGACAAGCGAGGTCTAAGCTTCGGGGAATTGATACGTCCATTTTGCATTATGCTTTTATATTGATATTTATTGCATTATGGGCTGTTATTACATAATATAGCACAATACTCATGCCTTTTCTCTCTTATTCTACAAGGTTTACATGAACAGGGAGAATGCCGACAGCTGGAATTCTGGGCTGGAAAAGGAGCAAATATTAGAGAACTATTCTGCACAACTCCAAAAGTCATGAAACTTCACGGAGAGTCATTTTGGAACTAATAAAAAATATTGGGCAAAGAAAGCACCAGAGGCGGGCCACCAGCCATCCACAAGGGTGGGGGCGCGGCCTACCCCCTTGGTGCGCCCCCGCCTTGTGGGCCTCCTGTCAGGCCTCTAGTGCCCATCTTCTTCTATATGGTGTGTTTTAACTTGGGAAAAATCATAAGGAAGCTTTCGGGATGAAGCGTCACCGTCTAAAAGTGGAACTTGGGCAGTACCAATCTAGGGCTCTGGCTGAGCTATTCTGCCGGGGAAACTTCCCTCTGGGAGGGGGAAATCGAAGCCATCGTCATCACCAACGATCCTCTCATCGGGAGGGGTTCAATATCCATCAACATCTTCACCATCACCATCTCCTCTCAAACCCTAGTTCATCTCTTGTATCTGATCTTTGTCTCAAAACCTCAGGTTGGTACCTGTGGGTTGCTAGTAGTATTGATTACTCCTTCTAGTTGATGCTAGTTGGTTTATTTGGTGGAAGATCATATGTTCAGATCCTTAATGCTATTCAATACTCCTCTGATTTTGAACATGAATATGTTTTGTGACTAGTTACATTTGCTCCCGAGGACATGGGAGAAGTCTTTTTATAAGTAATCATGTGAATTTGATATTCATTTGATATTTTGATGAGATGTATGTTGTCTTTCCTCTAGTGGTGTTATGTGAACGTCGACTACATGAAACTTCACCATGATTTGGGCCTAGGGGAAGGCATTGAGAAGTAATAAGTAGATGATGGGTTGCTAGAGTGACAGAAGCTTAAACCCTAGTTTATGCGTTGCTTCGTAAGGGGCTGATTTGGATCCCTATGTTTCATGCTATGGTTAGATTTATCCTTAATTCTTCTTTTGTAGTTGCGGATGCTTGCGAGAGGGGTTAATCATAAGTGGGAGGCTTGTCCAAGGAAGGACATCACCCAAGCACTGGTCCGCCCACATATCAAAGTAACGAATGTGAATCATATGAGCATGATGAAAACTAGCTTGACAGTAATTGCCATGTCTCCTCGGGATCGCTTTACTTTATATAAGAGTCCGTCCAGGCTCGTCCCTTGGTACAAAAAAGGATTGGGCCACCTTGATGCACCTTAGTTACTCTTGTTACTTGTTACCCTTTATGAACTATCTTATCACGAAACTATCTATTACCGATAATTTCAGTGCTTGCAGAGAATACCTTGCTGAAAACCGCTTGTCATTTCCTTCTGCTCCTTGTTGGGTTCGACACTCTTACTTATCGAAAGGACTATGATAGATCCTCTATACTTGTGGGTCATCAGAGACCCGTCGGACCCAATGGTGGGCCGACTCATCCTCACGCTGCACGCAGTGATCCAGATCAACAATTGTCAGAGGCTGCTTGCATGTCCCGTGATTTATTCATGAAATGCACCTTCAACTCCGTCCATGAACTAATAGAATTAGGAGGCATGCCTTGTAACCATGTACGAGCCGACCCCTCTAACATCATAGTGCAGTACTTGGCACAAACAACATAATTGACATCCAACATCTCCATGGCTAACTCATAACTTTCAATCCACACTTCAGGAGGGAGATCAAGTGTGTAATTGGGAACTGTCGGTGTCAAAACCGGCGGATCTCAGGTAGGGGGTCCCGAACTATGCATCTAGGCGGATGGTAATAGGAGACGAGGGACACGATGTTTTACCCAGGTTCGGGCCCTCTTGATGGAGGTAAAACCCTACGTCCTGCTTGATTAATATTGATGATGTGTATTACAAGAGTAGATCTACCACGAGATCAAGGAGGCTAAACCCTAGAAGCTAGCCTATGGTATGATTGTTGTTCATCCTATGGACTAAAGCCATCCGGTTTATATAGACACCGGAGAGGGCTAGGGTTACACAGAGTCGGTTACAATGGTAGGAGATCTACATATCCGTATCGCCAAGCTTGCCTTCCACGCCAAGGAAAGTCCCATCCGGACACGGGACGAAGTCTTCAATCTTGTATCTTCATAGTCTTGGAGTCCGGCCGATGATGATAGTCGGCTATCCGGACACCCCCTAGTCCAGGACTCCCTCAGTAGCCCCCGAACCAGGCTTCAATGACGACGAGTCCGGCGCATATGTTGTCTTCGGCGTTTGCAAGGCGGGTTCTCCTTCGTGCTCCATGTGTTTGCCGGACAGTGTCCGACTGCTTCATAAATGCTGCGCTCCTTGGCTTCTACGTTCAATAATGGCCTTCTTCCACGTGTCGTACGAATGCGAAAAGCCAGGGTATTCTTACGTTTTTCCCCCTAGCCGCGCGGATAAGCTGCCTATAAGAGAGGCGTGGATCCAGATCCAAATCACACCATCCTCCTTCCGTAAGCACTCATCGAGGCACACCTGACAAAAAATCCATTCCAACATGGACAGTCGACGCGGCTCGTATTCTCGCGCTCCCAGTCCTAAGCCAGGAGATTGGAGGACATGTTCAGTCCCGCATAGCGAGTTAGTGGCGCACCAAACAGAGGGATATCTTCCCCCGTCCTTTATGGTTCCGGTTCGAGCCGGACTGGCCACCTACAAGGGCGGGAAGCAGGCGGAGAGCGTCCCCAATCCCTCCTAAGGAGAGCGGGTATGCTTCGTCCCCTACTTGATAAGGGGACTCGGATTTCCTATACATCCGTTTCTCCGGGGGCTCCTGGAGTTCTATGGATTCCAACTTCACCACCTCACGCCTACCTCTATTTTGCACATCGCGGGCTTTGTAGCTCTTTGCGAGCTGCTCTTGGGCATCGAGCCCCATTTTGCACTGTGGAAGAGGCTGTTTTGCCTCGTACCCCGTTCTCGCAAGGGGTCGATATATCAAGTGGGCGGAGCCGAAATATGGCGCATTGCCGGGACCGGATATCTATACGGAACTCTGAAGAAGGCCTCCGAAGACTGGCCCTCGGAGTAGTTCTATATGGAAGACGCCCCGCTGCCGGATCTAGTTCGGATCGGCCTCCCGGAGTTTAGCAACGCTCCTCTGAAGAAACGCCTGAGTTGGCGCCAGCGGAGCCCTCAACGGGAGGAGGATAGGAGCGTCCCCTATCTGATGGGTCGGATACGGCTACTAGCCCATTCCGGACTAACCAGGATTGGAGTCATGGCCACATGCATTATGCGAGGGGTGCAGCCGCTTCAATGTAGGGGCCACCCCATGTGGGATTTTAACAGGGAGAATGACGCCACCCGTCATGGCCGCACGGGACAGGGATCGGCCGCCGATCTGGTGAAGATCCTATCCGGCTTGTACAAGGGGGAGGAGGAGGACTTTCTCCACACGAGTCCATTGAATGGATTCTCCATGAATAACCCCCGAATCTGGGTAAGCGGACGCTTAAATATCTGATCCGTGCTTTCAAAGATAAGTGTCTTACCTTATGGTTTCGGCGCAGGAACTGCGCTGGGATGTGGAGGGCATAAAGAGCCCTACTCCACAACCCGAGGATCCGGGAAGATCCCTTGATCCGGCCTCCGAAGAGGATCCGGACATTAAGGTGGATTTGATTGACGGGGTGTTTCACCAGCTCAGCATAGATAATGCTTTAGTCGCCATTACGGCCGACTACCCCGGTTTGTGTCCGGCTTCCCAGGTGAGTACGACTGAAGTTCTGACACCGTTACTTTTGCAATGCTTATTTCTGACCACCGTGCACCAATGGTGCTTGGCAGGAGGTGCCTTCACGGCAGGAAGCCGAGCCCGCGGCGGCTGACCAACCGAGGTCAGTGCGGCCTAGCAGGCGGAAGAGGAGTGCGGCGTGAATCGAAACGTCGTTGCAAAGGTACGGGGCACCCTTGTCCTTTAAGGGAAAGACTCCTAGGAGGCATATTAATGCTCGTGATTCTTCCAGGAGGAAAAGCACTCGCTGGACTGAGTCCAGAGAGGGTGCCCACCAAGCCTCCGCCAGCCAGGCTCCAACGCCTGGTCCGGAAGGGGAAGCGAGCGCAAGGCGCGAGCCGGACGCTCCTCCAACGGAGGACGCCGACAGGTTGTCCGCCACCAGATCTGAGGTGGAGAGCGCCATGAATCATAGGCGTCGTCGGACAGTTCTTCGTGACGTGTGTTTCTCCCCTGAGGCGTTAAATGCCTTTAATGCGGGAGACGCGCACCTCCGTGCTGCTCAAGATGGTTTAACCAAAGCCACGGAGCAGTATGTAAAGGACATACGGGTAAGGAATTTTAATGGCTATATATGCCAGTAGCCCCCGAGACTTAAAATAGTTAAACTAACTGATTTAAGGATCATTTGTTATGCAGGATCTTACTGAGAAGAATACCCACCTGTCTCAGGAGCTTCAAGAGTGCAAGGCCCAACTTGAGGCCGCACTAGCCGTTGCCGGGGGAGCCACGGAGACCCCCTCTGGTAATTCATATTTTGTAAAGAGAAGTAGTTTATGAAGTGCGCGTGTGTGTATAGTCTGACAATAGTATTGCAGAGGGTGCCGGACTAGATCCGGACAAGCAACAGCTGCTGCGCCAGGTGAAGGCCGGCGAGAGGGTGCTTATGAGGGTGCAGCAGGAGAGGAACAAACTCCAAGATGCCAACACCCAGCTGGGCGAAGAACTAAAAGATGTTCGAGTCCAGTTGTCGAACTCTTTAAAGGAGAATCGGCGGCTTCGTCATGGCATTTATAGTAAGTGCTTAAGCAAACTCTTTTGAAAAGAAGAGTCCGGCGAGGAAGTCGATTGACAGAAATATGTCTGTTGGTTTGCTCATGGGTCGTCCGGCGGAGGAGACGCCCGGTTCCACGGGAGACCCTCTTCCCGAGCTGCTGCAACTGCACGAACATGTTCGGCAAGCGATGAGCGGCATCGTTCAGGCCTTATGGCCTTCTGTCTCCCTACCCGAGGGTCTTGGAGGGCTTGCTGAGAAGCTGCAGGGAGTACGGCAGCGGCTCCGTCTGTGGAAGATATCGGCCTGCCGTCAAGGTGCCAGGGAGGCCTGGGCCATGGTGAAGACGCGGTACCCGAAGGCTGACCCAAACCACATGGCCGAGGTCGGACCTGCGGGGCCCGATGGGAAGGAGATCCCTGTGAGCCTAGTGTACGGCCAAGTAGAATTGGCCGCGAAATATTCCCAACAGGACTGTAAATTAGATAGCCTGTTAGATGGGATTGAAGAGGAGTACAATCAGTCAGTTTGACGATGTAAATTAAAAATGACATGTAAAATGCCTTCTAGCCGGATTGTAGATCGTTTGCCTTTGCGGACCTTTTCGCTTCAACCTCGGGACCCAACAGTCCGGAGTGTGTCCGAATACCCTGACGGTTATAAAAGAACCGGGGCATGCATGGAGACAAGGCGTAGGGGTCATAATTGCTTTATCAGACAAGTGCCCAACTAGCTATGTTATATTACATGGTTAGTAAGAAACATCTTCCAGGGAGAATAGTTCCGTTAAGGGTTCCTTTCCCTGGGAGGCATGCCCTAAAGTGCATGTCCGGACTGCGAAAAAAGCAGAGAAAGCATCTAGGGGCAGATAAATAAGTAAGTAATAAATCATCTTTCAGGTCACCGACTGAATATTCCCTTAAGAACGCTAGCCTTCAGCTTCACCCAGTCTGAGGTACACATCCGGCTGACCCAGCAGTAACAATCGCAGAGGTGCTCCCTTTACCTCCTAGCCGAACAATCGGGAACGTAGGGGTAAGCACAGGAGCCAGGCAACCCGGCTTGGCCAAAACTTAAGTCATATCGATGCATATGATGGTGATCAAAAGGTACATGAGGAAGTGTGACACATGTGGTGGCCATGAAGCCCATATAAATAAGCTTCTGTTAAAGAAGCCCCCAGGTATAACGAGTGCGAGTAGCACATCGAGTGAATGCGAACAGAGCGTAGATCAGCCCTCAAGTGGTTTGTGCTGAAGAAAGGGTAGGAGAAAGGAGGGAAAACAAGGACAGCGAAAAAATATGAAAGGTGGACGGAGGAAGGAGACGAACCCTGAGTCCGACGCTAGGCGTAAAATCTTGAGACGGGCAGCGTTCCATGGGTTTGGCTCGAGTCGGTTGCCAGATGCGGTATGCACCACCGGTAAGGACTTGGTCGATGATGAAGGGACCTTCCCATTTGGGCTTCAGTTTGTCCTTTTTCTTGTCCGGCAGGCGTAGAACTAGCTCGCCAATGTTGTAAGCTTTGGCCCGTACTTCTCTGCTTTGATATCTTCGAGCCTACTATTGATAGAATGCGGAACGGGATTTTGCCACGTCGCGCTCCTCCTCTAAAGCGTCCAAACTGTCCTGCCGATCTAACTCGGCTTCTCTTTCCTCGTACATGCGCACGCGAGGTGAGTCATGAATTATGTCGCAGGGCAAAACTGCCTCAGCGTCGTATACCATAAAAATGGTGTGAATCCGGTTGTGCGGTTTGGCGTGGTCCGCAACCCCCAGAGTACGGAGTCGAGCTCCTCTACCCAGTGCGTGTTAGATTCCGTGAGGGACCGCACTAATCTGGGTTTGATGCCGCTCATGATTAGACCATTTTCTTGTTCCACTTGACCGTTAGTTTGAGGGTGGTAGACCAAAGCGTAGTCGAGCTTGATGCCCATGTTTTTGCACCAGAGTTTAACCTCATCGGCCGTGAAATTCGTGCCGTTATCAGTGATGATGCTGTGAGGGATGCCAAAACGGTGTACTACCCCAGATATGAAGTCTATCACAGGTCCGGATTCTACCGTTTTAACCGGCTTGGCCTCTATCCATTTGGTGAATTTGTCCACCATGACCAATAAGTATTTGTGCTTGTGGGTTCCCCCTTTAAGGGGTCCAACCATGTCAAGCCCCCAGACCGCGAACGGCCAGGTGATGGGTATAGTTTTGAGGGCGGTGGGTGGCATGTGGCTCTGATTAGCAAAGAGCTGGAAACCAACGCATTGTTGGACTAAGTCCTGAGCATCTGCCCGGGCTGTCACCCAATAAAATCCTGTATGGAAGGCCTTGCCTACAAGTGCCTGGGCTGCCGCGTGGTGCCCGCCGAGTCTGGCATGAATTTCAGCCAGGAGATTTCGCCCTTCCTCTTCAGAGATACACCTTTGAAGGACTCCGGTTGTGCTTTTCTTATAAAGTTCTCCCTCATGGACCTTGTAGGCTTTAGAGCGCCGAACTATGCAGCGGGCCTCATTTTGGTCTTCGTGAAGTTCCTGCCTAATTAGGTAGGCTAGGAATGGTTCCGTCCACTGGGAAATTACTGCCATTATTTCGTGGGCTAAAGGTGTTATATCATTGGCTGAGCCATCGATCGTGTCAGAATGTTCGGTGTCGGGTGGTGCAATTGGTTCCGGGTTGTTATTTCCGGACTCCCCTTCCCATAATACGGATGGCTTAAAGAGCCGTTCCAGGAAGATGTTTGGAGGGACGGCGTCTCATTTTGCGCCGATACGTGCCAGCACGTCTGTTGCCTGGTTATTATCCCGGGCTACGTGGTGGAATTCGAGTCCCTCGAACCGGGCTGACATTTTTAGCACAGCGTTACGGTAGGCTGCCATTTTCGAATCCTTGGCGTCGAAGTTTCCATTTATTTGGGATATTGCGAGGTTTGAATCCCCGCGCACCTCTAGGAGTTGAATACCCATGGAGATTGCCATCCGTAGGCCATGTAGAAGGGCCTCGTATTCGGCTGCATTGTTGGAGTCCATGTACATTATTTGAAGTACGTATTGGACTGTGTCTCCGGTTGGGGACGTCAGGATGACGCCAGCCCCCAAGCCCGCCAACATTTTGGAGCCGTCGAAATGCATGATCCAATTGGAGTATGCGCCGTACTCTTTAGGGAGTTCGGCTTCGACCATTCGGCGACAAAGTTAGCCAGGACTTGCGACTTTATAGCTCGCCGTGGTTTGTAGGTTATGTCAAATGGTAAGAGCTCGATGGCCCATTTTTCAATCCTTCCCGTCGCGTCGCGATTGTTTATAATATCGTTGAGAGGTACTTCGGAGGCCACCGTTATGGAACACTCTTGAAAGTAGTGTCGCAGCTTTCGGGATGCCATGAACACCGCATATGCTATCTTTTGATAATGTGGGTACCGGGACTTGCATGGAGTCAAGACAGTGGATACGTAGTACACTGGTTTTTGAAGAGGGAATTTGTGTCCTTCTGTTTCTTGTTCGACGACGAGTACCGCGCTGACAACTTGATGTGTTGCTGCGATATATAATAGCATTGGTTCGCCCAGGTTGGGCGCGGCCAGGACCGGATTTGTTGCCAATACGGCTTTGATTTCTTCGAGTCCGGCTATGGAAGCATCCATCCATTCGAAATGTTCGGTGCGCCGGAGGAGGCGATAGAGGGGCAGTGCCTTTTCTCCCAAACGGGAGATGAAGCGGCTTAGAGCCGCCACACATCCGGTTAGCTTTTGTATTTGCTTGAGGTCTTTTGGGATATCCAATTGTGACAGAGCTCGGATCTTCGCTGGGTTTGCTTCAATTCCTCTACCGGATACAATGAAGCCCAAGAGCTTTCCGGCTGGTACGCCGAAAACACATTTTTCCGGGTTGAGCTTAATGTCATATGCTCGGAGGTTGTCGAGTGTCACCCTCAAGTCATCTACTAGAGTTTCGACGTGTTTGGTCTTGACGACCACATCGTCTACGTATGCCTCGACTGTTTTACCTATCTGGGTGGCCAGACATGTCTGAATCATGCGCTGATATGTTGTGCCGGCGTTTTTGAGTCCGAAGGGCATTGTGTTGAAGCAGAATGGTCCATATGGACTAATAAATGCCGTTGTGGCCTGGTCTTTTTCCGCCATCTTGATTTGATGGTATCCGGAGTATGCATCAAGGAAGCACAATGAATCGTGCCCTGCGGTAGCATCAATGATTTGGTCGATGCGAGGGAGAGGGAAGGGGTCCTTTGTACACGCCTTGTTAAGGTCTTTGAAATCGACGCAAAGGCGCTAGGATTTGTCCTTTTTTGGTACCATTACCAGGTTGGCTAGCCAGTCCGGATGTTTGATATCTCTGATGAATCCGGCTTCTAAGAGTTTGGCTAGCTCCTCTCCCATTGCCTGTCTTTTGGGTTCGGAAAATCACCGAAGAGCCTGTTTGACTGGCTTGAATCCTTTTAGGATATTTAGGCTGTGCTCTGCCAGCCTGCGTGGGATTCCTGGCATGTCTGAAGGGTGCCAGGCAAAAATGTCCCAATTTTCTCGAAGGAATTCTCGTAGTGCGGCTTCTACATCAGGATTTAATTGTGCCCCAATGGAGGCCGTCTTTGTGGGGTCCGTTGGATGGACCTGGAATTTGACTATTTCGTCTGCTGGTTTAAAAGAGGTGGATTTGGACCTCTTATCGAGTATCACATCGTCCCTATCCACCGTGGAGCGCAGCGCAGTTAGTTCCTCTGCCGCTAAGGCTTCGGATAATGCCTCTAGGGCCAGTGCGGTTGTCTTATTTTCAGCGCGGAGTGCTATATCCGGATCACTGGCAAGAGTGATTATTCCATTGGGTCCGGGCATTTTGAGCTTCATGTATCCGTAATGGGGTATAGCTTGGAAGATTGTGAATGCTTCTCGCCCTAACAAGGCGTGATATCCGCTGCCGAATGGGGCCACTTGGAATGTGACCTCTTCGGACCTGTAGTTGTCCAGTGAGCCAAACACTACGTCTAGCGTGATTTTTCCTGTGCAGCGTACTTCTCGACTAGGGATTATTCCCCTGAAGGTTGTGCTACTTCGCTCGATGCGGCTCCAGTCAATTTCCATTTTTTGAAGGGTTTCTTCGTAGATGAGGTTTAATCC
Source organism: Triticum aestivum (assembly GCF_018294505.1). Taxonomy (NCBI): domain Eukaryota; kingdom Viridiplantae; phylum Streptophyta; class Magnoliopsida; order Poales; family Poaceae; genus Triticum; species Triticum aestivum. The sequence goes on from NC_057798.1 coordinate 128,923,809, forward strand.
ACTGCCGCCATCCATGAGTACCTTGGTAAGACGAAAGTCGCCCACTATCGGACTGAGGACCAATGCGGCTGGTGCTCTAGCTGTTCGAATTTAGGTTCGTCGCTGGCATTGAAGGTGATAGCCGTGTCGCTCCATGGATTTGCTGTTGCTACTTGGTAGACTTCGGCGAGGCTGCGGATTGTTCGTTTCCACATGTTATTTGATGCGAAAGTCTCGAAGACTGTTAATACTGTACTGGTACTGCTGGGCTGGTTGCCCGGGGCTAAAAAGCCTTCGCCACTTTTGGCCACCTGCCGTAGTATCCAACATGCTCGAAGGCTATGTGTTGGAGTGGTGCCCTCCGTACTGTGGATTTTGCAGGGTCCGTTGAGCCATCCCTCCAGTACGGTTCCGTACCCTTTAGGGGGTTTTTGCTTTTTGGTTTTTAACCCAGGTGCCTGAGTATGACGCACTCTTTTATTTCGGACTTGGGTTGTATTCAGGGCCGCATTGTCCCAAAACCTAGTTTCGGTTTTCCAGGCACTCTCCATCGCAGTATTTTTGTACAATGGTCGCTAGGTCGGCGAAGCACGTAACTTTGCGACGACTCATGGCGTTTATGATTCCCTTGTCCGTGCAATTGTTGCAGAAAATTGAAATCATGCTTTCTTCACGGTAGTCCTTTATCCTGTTCATAACCAGGAGGAATCTGGTCCAGTAACGATGTACTGTTTCATTGGGCTCTTGCCATATTTGAGATAGATCGCTTATGTTTGGGTGGGCGGGCGGTATTAAGTTCGGAACCCCGCGAGATCTGAGGCTCAAAGGCCAAGAAGCTTCCGTATTTGCAGGCTTGGTTTGTTGGATGCTTTCCAACGAATCTAGTCCGATGCCTGACTCTAAGTTCAGTATTTGACTGGCGTCCGTCCCTCCGCGGGAATCCGGCATGGAGGGATCGGGAATCCGGACATAGTTGGTTTTCAACATAGAAGAAGAGTTGTCGCATTGTTCCTCTACCACAACCATGCGGTGGGTAGCCTGGGGAGAGTTAATTTCTCTCAGATCGGTTTTAAGCCCAATCTGATCGTAGTCTGTAACGACGCCCAGGGCGACGATGCGATCCAAGAGCTCATTTACAGAGGAGAGCTCAATCGTATCTAACGGCTCGGCGAAATCCGAGCTGACGTGAAGATCGCTTTTGATGACCTGAGAGGTCACCGTCGGAGCGGTGGCCGAACAGGTGGTCATAAGAAAACCACCTAGCCGGATAGTTTGACCGGCGGCCAAAGCTCCCTTGATGATGGCGCCGTCTTTAAATACGGGAAAAGGCATCCTTCCTGATCGCGACGGCATAGAGGAACTCTCAATGAAAGCACCAATGTCGGTGTCAAAACCGGCGGATCTCGGGTAGGGGGTCCCGAACTGTGCGTCTAGGCAGATGGTAACAAGAGACGAGGGACACAATGTTTTACCCAGGTTCGGGCCCTCTTGATGGAGGTAAAACCCTACGTCCTGCTTGATTAATATTGATGATTTGTGTTACAAGAGTAGATCTACCACGAGATCAAGGAGGCTAAACCCTAGAAGCTAGCCTATGGTATGATTGTTGTTCGTCCTACGTACTAAAGCCATCCGGTTTATATAGACACCGCAGAGGGCTAGGGTTACATAGAGTCGGTTACAATGGTAGGAGATCTACATATCCGTATCGCCAAGCTTGCCTTCCATGCCAAGGAAAGTCCCATCCGGACACAGGACGAAGTCTTCAATCTTGTATCTTCATAGTCTTGGAGTCCGGTCGATGATGATAGTTCGGCTATCCGGACACCCCCTAGTCCAGGATTCCCTCAGGAACCTTGCGAGGAACCTTAAAATCTTTGGTCAGATGCTCGTTATGCAAAGTTGGAACTAAACGCGGCACTCCAACAACCCTAGAAATTGTGTCGGCTCACACCGAGGTTGAAGGGTCACCGGAGGCTGCTGATAAGCCCCCTGGTGAGTCGCCGCCGCCTCACGGTGGGCTCTGGCCTCATCCACAATCGCCTAATCCTCAGTTCTAGGGTCAAGGGGTAGATTATCATCACGGGGCGGGTTTCGGTGCCACTCACTGCTAGAGACTGCGAACGAGTCAATACGCCGGCTGTAACTGCGACTCGGACGGGGAGTGGAGTGCATCCTGTCACGACTATATGAGTAGGTCACATATTGTGCCAGGGCTGTTTGTAGGAGCTCGACTGCGTTATGGGTTTCCACGGCTGCAGGTGAGTCGCTGGTCATCGGGATCGCCGCAAGCCAGGTCACTGCCGCTACCATATTATCTACCGGGTTAAATAAGTGCCCGGGCGGTGTTAGGAAACACTACAAAAAAATACAGTTCTGTGATGATATGTGTTTGTCACAGTAGGTCACGTTTTCTATCATGTATGTACATCCATGGCGATTTTATGACAGAATCAAGATAGTCATACCTGTGTTGGCGTAGAAGTGTTCCATGACAATACCAAAATTATCATCACGGAAGTGTTCACTTCCATGACAATAAACGATGCGCCATGGAAGTGCTTTCGTCAAGGGTAACCGACATGTGGCATCCACCATAATGGGTCGTCATTAAGCTATCGGGTCCAATTTTGGATCCGATAACCCGCTAATAGCCCGGACCAATGGGGATTTTCCATGTGCAAAATTCTCATTGGCCGAAGGAAACACATGTCAGCTCGTCATTGGGTCAGATAGGCGCCTATGATATGTCGACACATGCGACGGCCCAATACTGGCCCATTTAGCTTAGAAAGCCGTCCCGTTTGACTTGGTCAAAAGTTAGCGGGTCGGCCCATGAAAAACCTATTAACGGCATGTTCGCATATAGCCCATTTTATGTCCCGGTAACTCACATCCCATTAGGGCCTTCCCGAAATCGGCCCAATAGCATCATGAGGGACGTCGAATATAACACCAGCCCATTTCACTTTTGGCCCATGTATGGCCCACGACGTATTTCTACCCATATGAGGCCTTTCGTATCTTTAGGCCCTTTAGTGGCCCACGGTGACTCTGGCCCATAATGAACAGTAAATTTCTTTGTACCCATACATTCTTGGGCTCCTTTCCGGCCCTTGATTACTTCTGGCCCGTTACTGGTCTATTCCCCTAATGGGCCAAATTCGACCCGTGGTTAGAATCAGCCCGTTTGTGGCCTGTTAACCCATTGTGCCGTTTCCAGCCCGTCCTATATTCTGGCCCATTAACGACACATTATGCATGTGACAGAATTGAGACTTTGATGTCTTCTGGCCTATTAACGGCTTGTTACCATGCTGGCCCGATACCAATTGTGTGCGTTTACAGCCCATGGGGACCCATTTATCCAACGGCCCGAGGCCCACCGATTCTATGGTCCATTGGAGGCCCATTTATCCGGCGGCCCATAGGAGGCCCATGGATCCTACGACCTGTAGAAGGGTCAACGTTACCACGGTCCGTATATGGCCCATGGTTGTTGCGGCCACTAGCAAACCAGGGAAAAAGAATACTAGGAAATAAATAAGCCTGAAACTAATGCTAGGCTATTAAGGCGATTGCACAGATTACTTCCACTGGGCATCAAAGTTCGCCACCAGTGCAAATCTATGGAACACCCTACACTATACAAAAATGGCTTGCTATTTTCTTCAGCCGGTGGCTGCACGTTAAGAACAAATTTTGTATCGCAACAAAACAAATTATAGCCATACAACAAAAGGAAGGTTGGCATAAGAGTTAACAGTCTGGCAGATAAAGGCACCACCAAAAGTTTAGAAGCTCAGTTCATTTGACCTGACCGTTACGTTTTCATATTGTACTGTCCAATGGAGCACCATAACCTTCGCCTTCATTTCTCCTAGGCTCCTAAACAACATAGCAAATGTCTGATGGTCTGATTTCAAAACCATGCATATCTTGACGACATAAAACATTGTTTCACAAAGGGTCTCTATTAGGGGATGGACTTGTGTGTGGAGCACAGATATACCATTGTCTTGAGCTTGCATATCTTGATCATGAGGCAGTTTGGACGAGATTGCCTTAACAACCAACCTAGTATTACGCAGGATCGTGCTTTTTGCACTGTTAGTGGACAGATACTGACCCACTACAGCAAGAGGTGACATTGCAGTTATAGTTGACTCATCACCTTCAGAAGGTGGCGGTTCCACCATTTTTCCATAGCTTTGCTGAAAATTTGAGTTTTTACATTAGTAGTACTAGAACACAAGATATTAAGGAGGCAACAAAACCAAACAAAATAGCTTTGGTCTATATACAGAACTTATTCTCATGAACCCGTGTAAAATATTAGTTGTACTTCACTACAAAGTACATAATACTACCAGGTTCCAAACATATGACCATGTACCATGGCTAATGTATTGTCTATTTCTTCACATTGTATTGATAGCTAAGGATAAAGAGACAAAGTTTATAATATGATAAGCATAGTATGACATCATTCATATAACAAAACAACTAAGAACAGACAAACATGCAATTGTAACGTTGTGTGGGCAAGTCCAGCACAGAACTAGATTACAGATCAAGATCAAAGGAACATCAATCATCTCTTTTAAACCTTGTAAGGTGCAATGATATGCTAAGACAATTGTGTATAAAATTGAAAAGAGTAATAGACATTGGATGCAAACTGTGCAGTCCAATGCACGCGTCAGAGTAAGTAGTGGTTAAAAGGCATGAGGATTAAGGACTTACAACAACGGCTTTGACTGGTGTAGTCATGCCCTTCGTCTTGCTGGTGTGACAGTCCTTGAAGATTTATACAACATTTGGTTCAGGTACTTTTTGGTCCTTGCGGGCTTTCCTCTGCATTTGGAACAAGTCAATATAGATCTGATAATATGGCATAGCGAAAAGAGTGAAACAACAGCTGATTACAAGAGCCTCGCAGTGTGTAATACAGCTACGAGATCCTGTCGTCTGTTGGAATTTCACTTTTGTACGGTTGGCCTTGTTCTTCGAACAGTTCACCTACAAGAAGATAGATTTGTGAGGCACATGCGTAAATAGGAGTTTAACATGTGATCTGATCACATACACATAACATACTTGTGACTCTGGATCAGACCAGTGTTTAATGAGGCCTCTCCAGTCTTCATTCGATATATTTTCCACTGGAGATGTTTGGGCAAGTTCACTATTAGCCTTGCCTTCAAAGTGAGTTTTCCTCAAGTTATACCGATACTATCGCAGAGCAGACTTGAAAACATGGATGCAGGCTAGTCTGGTTGATCATCTTGGCTATCCAACTTGAACCTCATCTGTTGAAAATTATGGGAGTCCCATTATCAGCAATCTAGAAAGTATGGGATAGAGCAAGATGATATTACTAATTTACATACATAACCATACTTACAGATAAATGGTCAAGGAAGGTGTTGAACTGGTTTTCGTCTTTGTCATTCCTATATTGAATCCATGTCGGGAGGATACGTGCATGACACCTAACAACAACCGCTGCCTGTGATACTAACTTGGCTGACTAGGTAGCTTCACGTGGCCTTTTTAAACCTGCCTCAAAATGGATCTCCATTCTTCCTCCTCTAGATTTAGTTAACCTATCTAGCATTATCCCTGATGTTTGTTTACTCTTGTGGCTAGGTGCTAGTCCAACAACGAACATAGGAAGTGTTAGTGTACGTCAAACTGTGAGACTACATATAAAGAAGCATGCAATTGTAACTTGACTCCAGCAACTACCTTCTTGTTGTTGAAGCTCACAAGGTTCATTTGATCTTGCCAACTCATCTTGTGTCAAGAGTTCTTTGGAAGTAGTGTCAGGTGGCAAGGGAGCTTGGGAACGTGCTGCTAGCTGAGTTTTTTTGACAAACAAGTAACTCGTGCAGCTAGTGGTACTGTGGAAGGTGTTGCAACACTAGGGTTGTCACTGCTTGTTTGGTGGCAGCTATTAGTTTCTGTTTGGCTTGTTTTGCAGCTAATGTAGCATGGGATACCACGTTTGTACAATTTTTCGCGGGAATTTGACCTTCTATTGCACCATCAATACTAGCGGAATCTGCATAATTCTCCCGCTTCCATTTTTGCGTGTCCTTAGTACTAACACCATCCCCTGTCATTCTGTGTTCCTTCCTCTCTCTCTCTCTCTGTGCCATGCTAAGTCAAGCCGACAAGAAAAAATAATAACAATTTAGTTCTTCAGAACAAATTGATGCATGATACAGATGAACTGAACTTTGATGTTAGACAACCATATGATAGGAGGATGTAATATGTACGAAAAACAGGACGACATGAGATAATCAGAATTATGATGTGTAAACTAAGCAGAAGGCATTTCAATAAATTAGAAGCAATGCAATGGAAGGTAGACACCATATGAAAGATGCTATAAATATCGCTCTGCCAAGTTAACAGTATCTCGTCATAATTGGCGTTTAAACAAATGTGAAGCAGTATAGGAAATAAATCATATGCAAGATGCAAACAACATCACACTACCAAGTTAAAGGTCTTTCGTCGTTAGTGCCATTGCATATTCACAGCATTGCATATTCATAGCTTATGATGTGTAAACTAAGCAGAAGGCATTTCAACAAATTAGAAGCAATGAAAGCTAAACACCATATGTAAGACGCAACGAATATCACTCTACCAAGTTAAAATTGTCTCGTCATTAGTCCCATTTCAACAAATTAGTAGTACAAGCTAAAAAATAATGCAAGATGTAAACTATATCAGACTCCCAAGTTAAACGTGTCTTGTGAAAAGTGATTGTTGCAGGTTACACAACAGTAGTACTTTGATGTAAGAACATGGTGTGATAGACCGATATTGTATGTTCTAGAAACAGGAACACGTGTCTTATTCATAAGTATAATGTGTAAAGTAAGCAGATGGAATTCAACAAAATTAGAAACAATACAAGCTATACATCATACATAACATGCAACCACATTTAACGGTGCCATGTTAGAGGGAGCACCTATGATTGTGGACAAGGGGGGATGTGCTCATCATCAACACGGCTACTTTGAGTGTCTATGCATGTCTTGTCTTCCAAATCTTGTTGGGGGGGTGGCCGAGTAGAATGTGTAGAGGCCCTCCATTTGGAAGAAGCGCCTTTATCCACTGCCTTGCTAATTTCCTTTTGCTTTATTGATTTTTCATTGTCAAGTAAAACCGACAAGAAAAAGCAATAAAATTCACTCTTCAAAACTCATTCTTACACGATACTGACAATCACTACCTTGATGTAAGGCAAACACATGATATGAGGATGGAATATGTATGAAAAACATGATGACATGGCATATTCACAACTATTTGTGTAAACTAAGCAGAAGTGAGTCACTGTATGCAACATGCAAGACAATATCACACTGCCAAGCTAGAGAAAGCACCTGGGATGCCGGTTTCACCGGAAGGCTGCCATCAGTCCCTACCTTATTTTTTTTCCTTCCTATTTCTTAATTGTATTGCCTTGTCAAGTCAAACCCACAAGAAAAATGAATAAAAATTCGCTTTTCAAAACTCATTGTTGCAGGATGCTCACGAGCACTACTTTAATGTAAGGCAACCGCGTGATAGGACGATTGAATGTGTAAGAAAAAAAAGGACAACATTGCATATTCACAGCTATGATGTGTAAACTAAGCAGAAGGAATTTCAACAAATTAGAAGCAATTAAAGGTAGACACCATATCAAAGATGCAACGAATATCACTCTACCAAGTTAAAACTGTCTCGTCATAAGTGCCATTTCAACAAATTAGAAGTAGTGCAAACTAGAAAAGAATGCGAGATGTAACCTATATCACACTCCCAAGTCAAACATGTCTTATGATAAGTGATTGTTGCAGGTTACACAACAATAGTACTTTTATGTAAGAACATAGTGTGATAAACATATATTGTATGTTCTAGAAATAGGAACATGTGTCTTATTCATAAGTATAATGTGTAAAGTAAGCAGATGGAATTCAACAAAATTAGAAGCAATACAAGATAGACATCATACATAACATGCAACCACATATAACAGTGCATGTCTACATTGAATGTCTATGCATGTCTTGTCTTGCAAATCTTCTTGGGGGTGGCAAAGTAGAATCTGTAGAGGCCCTCCATTTGGAAGGAGCTCCTTTATCCACTGTCTTGCTAATTTCCTTCCGCTTTATTGATTTTGAATTGTCAAGTAAAACCGACAAGAAAAAGCAATAAAATTCACTCTTTAGAACTCACTCGTGCATGATACTGACGATCACTATTTGATGTAAGGCAAACACATGATACCAGGATGGAATATGTACAAAAAACGGGATGACATGTCATATTCACAACTATTTGTGTAAACTAAGGAGAAGACATTTCAACAAATAAGAGGCAATGCAAGTTAGACACGACATGAAAAATGCAACCAATATGACTCTGCCAAGTTAAAAGCATCCCATCATAAATGGCATTTCAACAAATTAGAAGGTGCACATGCTATAAATCATATGAAAGATGCAACTAATATCACACTACATATACTAAAGGTGTGTCGTCATATTGATTGATGCGGGATACAAAAAACAATAGTTTTATGTAAGGACATGCTTAATAGACAGATGTACTATGTACTAAAAATAGGAAGGCATGTCACATTAATAGGTATAATGTATAAACTAAGCAGAATAGCAAATGCAATTTAACCAGATTGGAAGAATTGCAATCTAGACACAATATGCAACATGCAACCACATATGTAACATCCAATTTTCAATTTGGATGTTATACATAGATCATCATATGCATATCTTATTTATTACTACATTTTTGTTGTGATCCTGGAAATCTTAACCAACTCAAGGACCCAAGGAGAGAGTTGGAGGTTTCACAAAAATTCATATTTGAATTTATTTCAAATTTGAAGAAAGGATCAATTTGATTTTACTACTTGTCTCTCCAATTAATTCCAATATTAAAAATATATTAAAGAAGATAATATGACTTCTTCAACCTAAGAGAAATATTCGAGAAAGAAATTTAAAATCAAATTATGGTTTTATTGGTATTTTATTTGAATTAGAAAAATATTGCATTTTTGAAAATTGCATCTTAGTCCAGAAAAATGTTCATCTTGTCCTAAATATTAGGTTTGGACGGTGAAAAATGTTTCTGGAATTTTTAGATGTTTCTTTATATTTATTTAGGATTTTTTTCAGCGGTGAAATTGTAAAAAAAAGTTTCAGACCGAGTGGGCCGAAGCCCAGCCGACCCAGCAGGCCGCCAGCCCAGCCGCCCCGCGCCGCCACCGACCTCCCGTAGGAGACTGGCGCCCGTACGCCGCGCCGCCGTCAGAATCCGACTTGGGCATGCCTCCCGAGGCCGAGCCCCCCTTTATAAGCCACCTTGCCCCCCCCCCCCCCCGACCCCATCCGTCGCCGCCTCTCGCCGCACCTCGCGTCGCAGCCCTGCCGCCAGCGCCGCCGCCGCTCGCCGCCACTGCCGCACGCCGCCGCTACTGATGCACCCCACCACCCGCGCTTCCCCGCACCGCAGCCGATGCCACCACTCGCCGCTGCCGCCGCCGCCGACCAGCTCTTTTCGGTTAACTGGTAAACCGTCGACCCGCCCCAATTTTTTTTGGTTTAGCCCGGTTCGTTTTATTAGATCGGTTTTTTGTTAGGGTTTTCTTATTTAACAAACATCCGTTCGTTCGTTTTAATGAACAGTATTTGTTAGTTTTGTTCTGTTAGTGAACGTTCATGCCATAGGTTTTTCTTTTTAGTTTACTTTTCGGCCAGGGACCTATCCACGAATAGTTTTATCACGATTTAGCACCTGATCTTTAAATTATCATAACTTTTACTCGTTTATCCAAATTAGATGAAACCAGCGGCTAAATCTTCGTGTTGTTCTGTTCTTTCCAGTTAACCAACTTGAACATGATTTTGGTACTGTAAAATTTGAGTTTAGTCCAGATTAGTAAACGACCTTATTTTGTTCATATTTTGAGTTTCGTTGTTCCGTTTGAGTTGAATCTTTTTGCAAATTGTAACTTATCACATGTACCTACTATTAAGATCTATTCCACATGATAATGTTGTTGTTAGGTTTGAATTTTATTACTTTAAGCCGTTCGCTTGTTTCGTGTTTTGATTTGGATCTTTTCTCTTTTTTCTCGACGTTTTGTTTGAGTGACTGCTTACGTATGCTATTGTTTGTCTATGCTACATTACCCGCAGTGCGAAGCTTGTTAATACGAATATCTACAGTTTGCATATCGTCAGCAAGGCAAGTTACACTTTGATCATACTCGTTTATACCCGGTTTTTACTATGCATTAGTTTTTGCCCCTCAAATATTTGCATGAGTAGGATTTGGGAACATGTGGTTTGGTTGTAGTGCATGAGATAGGAACCTATTACCTTTTGATCACCCCGGGAATATACGTTATGCTTATAGTAGCTTAGCCATGCTCGTAGATGGGGATTGGATCGTGATTCACAGATGGAAGTTTGAGAGTTATTTTATCATGGATAATATTAAGGTGGAAACTTTAATATACATCTGGGTGGATTGGTTGAGGCACCTGGGGAACCCAGTGTTGCCTGTTTTTGGGAAATCCCGAGTACCCGAATGATATTTCCTATGGAATGCCACCTAGGCTCAAAGGGATCATAAGATTATTCATGCTAGAAACTTTTGTGTGCAGCCACAAGCCATTATGGGCTCTGGCATAGTTGAGTAAGTTGCGTGAGCTCTTGAAGAGGTGGACTAGCAGATGTAGGGGAAAGTAGGTGTACCGATCCGCTCGGAGTAGAGAGTAAGTGCTTCAGAAAGACTATGTCTCCATCATCCGATCATGGATGCGGTCAAGTCTTGTCGGGAAAAGTGCGCAAACCTATGCAGAGTGTATAAACTAATCATGGTTAGTTGTGCCTCCGGTTATGGACATCTTGAGTATCTAGTACTTGACTCTATTGATGTGATCTCATCATGTTACTTTAATTAATTTGAATTGGGTTAATGATGATACTCTTTAATTGGGATTTGAGTTGGGGTTACCTTTCTCAAAAAATGGGCAACTTGGGAGTAGTTAAATAAATTTATTCCTTTGTTGTAGGGAAAAACTAGCTTTATGCAAAACCATAAACTTATAGCCTCCACCAGCCAAATATTGCATGTAGATATAGTTCTTGCATTTCATTGCTTTACAGTGTAACTCTGCCAGCATATTCAATGTGCTGACCTAAATGGCTGTAACGTCTCATGTTGCAGACTACTCAGACGACGAATAAGGTGCGATAGGTCATCTGTCTTGCACTCTGCTATGCCGTTGGAGTTGATGGACTCATTTACCTTTGAACCTTCTGCAGTTAATTAGTTTAGATGGCCTTCAGCCATAATATTTTTGTGTAATCATACTCTTTATGAGGACTCGATGTAATAAGTGTGTGATTGAAACTCTATTATAATTCCTTGAGTACTGTGCGTGTTAGCATTACCGATACAGGGATGACACTGATGCATAGAGACTTGATTGTTTGAGGTATGGTCGCTACAAGATGGTATCAAAGCACACGCTGACTGTAGGATGTGACCACTAGAATAAGCCACATGATTTTCTCTTCTCTACTCATTTCTAATTCTCCTCTCTTTCTACTCTATAGATGGCGGATCCCAGGAACAAGTTCGCTCAGCCGGATGACGACACCCCTTTCGGATGCCACTTGAAGGAAGTCACTAAGTATTTGAACATCCGACTACCAAGCTTCACGGGGACTTTCTCTACATCTGTACCAGAAGAGGAGCGTTGGAAGATCAAAGTCTGGGTACCTGGGAGGACATTTGCGCCAACAACACAGCCTATTGATTTCTACCTGGATGCACCAAGCTGGAGTATAGGAAAGAGCATGGAAGCCCATATCACCTTTGGACACATATGTGAAGTGTATCACAAGGAGCTGGAGAATACCGTTTATCAGATATGTGGCCGCTGAGATGATAGATGGGAGATGATTCGTACCAGGAGGGATGGATCAATTGCAACCTACATTCAAGAGATGGGAGATCATATTCGTCGGCAAGAGAATCAAAAAATTATCCACATGAAGAAGACAAGAAACTGGTGAAGAGAAACAAAGAGCTAGAAGAGGAACTCAAGTCTACACGCGATAGATACGAGGAAGAGATTGCTGTAGTACTAGAGAAGCAAGAAGACCTGAAGAAGATGGGAATATAAGTGGAGAATATCAAGTGAGCAACGGAGATCCGTTCGTAGGACTACCTCATCCTGGACGACACCGACACAGATAGTGATGCAAGTGATGACAACGACGACGACTACGTTGGCAAAGCTGAAGCAGATATCATGGAGTCTTCCTCTGATGAAAATTTCTAAATGACCACCATTGTAACTAGTAGTATTCCTTCAAGTAGTTAGCAATGATCGAGTTTGTAATCATAGGTTAGACCGATTGTGTGATCTTGTGCGCTATTGAATGAAGTGAATTGATTGTGTTTGTCTCATATGGGTAGTGATCTCTCTTAGACCTCATTCTATTATGTTTTCTCACCCCTTCTAACCCATCAGATGCCTCCAAGACGTGACAATGGATTTGCCTTCCCACCAGAGCTCACTCAGTTGATCCAGCAGCAGAATGCTTGGATGCAGATACTAGTTCAGAACCAGAACCTAGGTAACAAAAACAACAACAACAACAACAACAACAACCCACCACCACCACCCCCTGTTGACCACCTAGCCCGCTTTCTAAGGTTGAATCCGCCAGTGTTCTCTAGCAGCACCGAGCCGATTGTTATAGATGATTGGCTCTGCAAGATTGGAAGAGAGCTGACCACTGTAGGATGCACAAATGCGGAGAGAGTGCATTTTGCCGCACACCAGCTTGATGGACCCGCATAATCTTGGTGGGAGAATTTCACTGCCACTTACCCCATTGACACTGTTACATGGGATCAGTTTCAGCAGGCTTTCCGCACTGCCCATGTTTCAGCAGGAGCTATGAGAATAAAGAAGCGTGAGTTTCGCAACTTGCGCCAAGGAGGACGTATAGTGGTCCAGTATGTGGATGAGTTTAGCAAGTTAGCACGCTATGCCCCTGATGATGTAGCCATAGATGCCGCTAAGCAGGAGAAGTTTCTGGAGGGACTGAATGATGAGCTGAGCATGCACTTGATGGTGGCAACATTCAGCAACTACCAGGAGTTGGTAGACAGGGCCCTCATGATTGAAGGCAAGCAACAACATATTGATAATTGCAAGAGGAAGTATGGACAGGGGAGGTACAGCTCAGGAGCTCAGCAGAAGCCCCGTTATTCCCCGTACTCGGGAGGACATAACCACAACCATGAAGGCATGATGTCTACTACGCAACCTTCATCTTGTAGACGTTGTTGGGCCTCCAAGTGCAGAGGTTTGTAGGACAGTAGCAAATTTCCCTCAAGTGGATGACCCTGCAACCAAATAACAAAGAGTCTCTTGTGTCCCCAACACACCCAATACAATGGTAAATTGTATAGGTGCACTAGTTCGACGAAGAGATGGTGATACAAGTGCAATATGGATGGTAGATATAGGTTTTTGTAATCTGAAAATATAAAAACAGCAAGGTAACTAATGATAAAAGTGAGCGTAAACAGTATTGCAATGCTAGGAAACAAGGCCTAGGGTTCATACTTTCACTAGTGCAAGTTCTCTAAACAATAATAACATAACTGGATCATATAACTATCCCTCAACATGAAACAAAGAGTCACTCTAAAGTCACTAATAGCAGAGAACAAACGAAGAGATTATTGTACGGTACGAAACCACCTCCAAGTTATCCTTTGTGATCGATCTATTCAAGAGTCCATAGTAAAATAACATGAAGCTATTCTTTCTCGTTCGATCTATCATAGTGTTCGTACTAGAATAACAACTTCAGACACAAATCAACCAAAACCCTAATGTCACCTAGATACTCCAATGTCACCTCAAGTATCCGTGGGCATGATTATACGATATGCATCACACAATCTCAGATTCATCTATTCAACCAACACAAAGTACTTCAAAGAGTGCCCCAAAGTGTCTACCGAAGAGTCAAGACGAAAACGTGTGCCAACCCCTATGCATAAGTTCACAAGGTCACTAAACCCGCAAGTTGATCACCAAAACGTACATCAAGTAGATCACGTGAATATCCCATTGTCACCATAGATAAGCACATGCGAGACATACGTCAAGTGTTCTCAAATCCTCAAAGACTTAATCCGATAAGATAACTTCAAAGGGAAAACTCAATCCATTACAACAGAGTAGTGGGGGAGAAACATCATAAGATCCAACTATAATAGTAAACCTCGCGATACATCAAGATCGTGCCAAATCAAGAACACAAGAGAGAGAGAGAGAGATCAAACACATAGCTACTGGTACATACCCTCAGCCCTGAGGGTGAACTACTCCCTTCTCATCATGGAGAGTGCCAGGATGATGAAGATGGCCACCGGTGATGGATTCCCCCTCCGGCAGGGTGCCAAAATGGGATCTCGAGAGGTTTTTGGTGGCTACAGAGGCTTGCGGCGGCGGAACTCCCGATCTATTGTGCTCCTTGATGTTTTGGGGGTATATGGATATATATAGGTGAAAGAAGTCGGTCAGGGGAGCCACGAAGGGCCCATGAGGGTGGCCGACGCGCCCAGGGGGTAGGGCGCGCCCTGGACCCTTGTTGCTTCTCGTTGCTTCCCTGATGTTTACTCCAATTCTCCTGGATTACATTTGTTCCAAAAGTAATTCTCCCGAAGGTTTCATTCCATTTGGACTCCGTTTGATATTACTTTTCTACGAAGCACTGAAATAGGCAAAAAAACAGCAATTTGGGCTGGGCCTCCGGTTAATAGGTTAGTCCCAAAAAATAATATAAAAGTGTATAGTAAAGCCCATAAACATCCAAAACGGGTAATATAATAGCATGGAACAATCAGAAATTATAGATACCTTGGAGACATATCAAGCATCCCCAAGCTTAATTCCTGCTCGTCCTCGAGTAGGTAAATGATAAAAACAGAATTTTTGATGTGGAATGCTACCTAGCATAATTCCTCAATGTAATTTTCTTTATTGTGGCATGATTGTTCAGATCCAAAATATTCAAGATAAAAGTTTAATATTGACATAAAATAATAATACTTGAAGCATACTAACAAGTAATCATGTCTTATCAAAATAACATAGCCAAAGAAAGCTTATCCCTACAAAATCATATAGTTTGGCCATGCTTCATTTTCGTAACACAAAATGCTCCCCTTATGCATAACCCCGATGACAAGCCGAGCAATTGGTTCATACTTTTTAACGCGCTTCAGCTTTTTTCAACCCTCACACAATACATGAGCGTAAGCCATGGATATAGCACTATAGGTGGAATAGAGTATGATGATAGGGGTTATGAGAGAAGACAAAAAGGGAGAAAGTCTCACATTGACGAGGCTAATCAATGAGCTAGGGAGATGCCCATCAATTGATGTCAATGCAAGGAGTAGGGATTGCCATGCAACGGATGCGCTAGAGCTATAAATATATGAAAGCTCATCAAAATGAAACTAAGTGGGTGTGCATCCAACTTGCTTGCTCACGAAGACCTAGGCCAGTTTGAGGAAGCCCATCATTGGAATATACATGCCAAGTTCTATAATGAAAATTTCCCACTAGTATATGAAAGTGAGAACATATGAGACTCTCTTATCCTGAACATATGAGACTTTGAAGCACAAGTGTGTTAAAAGGATAGTAACATTGTCCCTTCTCTCATTTTCTCTCAGTTTTTTATTTTTTTTATTTGGTGGGCTTCTTTGGCCTCTTTTTTCTTTGGTCTTCTTTGGCCTCTTTTATTTTTCATAAAGTCCGGAGTCTCATCCCGACTTGTGGGGGACTCATAGTCACCATCATCCTTTCCTCACATGGGACAATGCTCTAATAATGGAAATCATCACACTTCTATTTATTTACAACTCAAGAATTATAGCTCAATACTTAGGACAAAATATGACTCTATGTAAATGCCTCCGGCGGTGTACTGTGATATGTGATGAATCAAGAGTGACATGTATGAAAGAATTATAAAGGTGGCTTTGCCACAAATACGATGTCAACTACATGATCATGCAAAAGCAATATGACAATGATGGAGCGTGTCATAATAAACGAAACATGGAAAGTTACATGGCAATATATCTCGGAATGGCTATGGAAATGCCATAATAGGTAGGTATGGTGGCTGTTTTGAGGAAGATATAAGGAGGTTTATGTGTGATAGACCGTATCGTATCACGGGGTTTGGATGCACCGGCGAAGTTTGCACCAACTCTCAAGGTGAGAAAGGGAATGAACGGTACCGTAGAAGCTAGCAAAAATGCAGAAAGGTAAGAGTGCGTATAATCCATGGACTCACATTAGTCATAAAGAACGCATATACTTATTGCAAAAGTTTATTATCCCTCGAAGCAAAGTACTACTATGCATGCCCCTAGAGGGGTAGATTGGTACGAAAAGACCATCGCTCGTCCCCGACTGCCACTCATAAGGAAAGCACTCAAAGAACACCCCATGCTTCAAATTTTTCACACAACTTTTACCATACGTGCATGCTACGAGACTTGCCAACTTTAACACAAGTATTTCTCAATTTCATAATTACCCAACTAGCATGACTCTAACATTACCACCTTTATATCTCAAAACAATTATCAAGTATGAAACTTCTCATAGTATTCAATGTACTTTATATGAAAGTTTTTATAACCAAAGCAAATTACCATGTTGTTCTAAAAGGCTCTCAAAATAATATAAGTGAAGCATGAGAGATAAATAATTTCTACAAAATAAAACCACCGCCGTGCTCTAAAAGATATAAGTGAAGCACTAGAGCAAATGACAAACTACCCCGAAAGATGTAAGTGAAGATCAATGAGTAGTCGAATAATTATGTAACTATGTGAAGACTCTCTAACATTTAAGAATTTCAGAACTTGGGATATTATTCAAACAGCAAGCAAAACAAAATAAAATGAAATTTCAAGGATAGCACTCATCATGTGAAGAAGCAAAAACTTAGGTTCAACCGATACTAACCGCTAATTGTTGAAGAAGAAAGGTGGGATGCCGACCGGGGCATCCCCAAGCTCGGATGCTTGAGACTTCTTGAAATATTATCTTGGGGTGCCTTGGACATCCCCAAGCTTGAGATTTTTTGTCTCCTTAATTCCTCATATATCTCGGTTTCCTAAATCTCGAAAGCTTCATTCACACCAAACTCAACAAGAACTCATGAGATAAGTTAGTATAAACCAATGCAAAAACCTTATCATTTTCTACTGTAAAAAATTACTAAAATTATTATTCAACTTTGCATACTAAATGTCTCTGCATATTTAATACTCCTATCCTCAAATAGAATCATTAAACAAGCAAACATATGCAAACAATGCAAACATAACAGCAATCTGCCAAAACAGTATAGTCTGTAAAGAATGCAAGATTCATCATACTTCCCTAAATACAAAAATTATGAGAAAAATACTACACCGTATAAGATTTATCAGAGCTCAATATTCAAAAAGTTTCAACAATTTATCAAATTCTGACTTTTCTACGGAATTTTTGCAACAGCGGTAAACTTTCTGTTTTGAAACAGCAACATGTATACTTGCAAAATAAGCATGGTAAAGGCTTCTTGACATTTTTATTGAAAATAAAGATGAAAAACATTATTATAAATAACATAAAGCAAATACTAACAAAATAAAATGATGCTCCAAGCAAAACACATATCATGTGGTGAATAAAAATATAGCTCCAAGTAAAGTTACCGATGAACGAAGACGAAAGAGGGGATGCCATCCGGGGCATCCTCAAGCTTAGGCTCTTGTTTGTCCTTGAATATTACATTGGCGTGCCTTGGGCATCTCCAAGCTTGGGCTCTTGCCCCTCCTTATTCCGTAGTCCATCGAATCTTTACCCAAAACTTGAAAACTTCACAACACAAAACTCAACAGAAAACTCGTAAGCTCTGTTGGTATAAGAAAATAAATCACCACTTAGGAACTCATTCTAAATTCATATTGATGTAATATATACTGTATTACAACTTATCTATGGTTCATACCCTCCGATACTACTCATAGATTCATGAAAATAAGCAAACAACACATAGAAAACAGAATCTGTCAAAAACAGAACGGTCTGTAGTAATTTGTATCATTCTAATACTTATGTAACTCCAACAATTATGAAATAAATTGGTGGACCTGATGAATTTGTCTATTAATCATCTTCAAAAAGAATCAACCTAAAGGCACTCTCCAGTAAAAACTGGCAGCTAATCTTGTGAGCGCTAAAGTTTCTGTTTTTTACAGCAAGATCACAAAGACTTCACCCAAGTCTTCCCAAAGGTTCTACTGGGCACAAACACTAACTAAAACATAAAACCACATCTAACCAGAGGCTATATGAATTATTTATTACTAAACAGAAGCAAAATGGCAAGGAACAAAAATAAAATTGGGTTGCCTCCCAACAAGCACTATCGTTTACCTCCCCTAGCTAGGCATGATGATTTCAATGATGCTCACGTAAAATATAAGAATTGAAACATAAAGAGAGCATCATGAAGAATATGACTAGCACATTTAAGTATAGCCCACTTCTTATGCACAAGGATTTTGTGAGCAAACAACTTATGGGAACAATAATCAACTAGCATAGGAAGGCAAAACAAGCATAACTTCAAGATTTTCAACACACAGAGAGGAAACTTGATATTATTGCAATATGTAAGAGCACATGTTTCTCTCTCATAATAATTTTCAGTAGCATCATGAATGAATTCAACAATATAACCATCACATAAAGCATAGAATTTTTATTACTCTCCACATAAGCAAAATTCTTCTCATTCGGAATAGTGGGAGTATCATAAGAGACTCGAATACTATAAATTGTTTCCATATTAAAAGTGTAATGTTCAGAGAAAGGGTAATCATAATCATGACAAGTTTTATAAATATAATCATCACTACTTTTTATAGCATAAGTTTCATCACAATAAGCATCATAAGTAGCAGGCATGCTATCATCATAATAAATTTGCTCATCAAAACTTGGGAGGCTAAAAATATCATCTTCATTAAACATAGCATCCCAAGCTTGGGGCAAACATTAATTGCAGCAAATATATTCTCAAACATGTCATTCTCATCAAACATAGCATCCCCAAGCTTGGGCCTTTGCATATCATAAGCATAATCACTCTCATCATCAATAGTATGGATAGCACCAATAGTATAGCAATTATCATCATCACAATGAGTAATAGGAGCGACATAATTTGGGAGGGATACCTTTTTACCTTTGCTTCTCCGTCTTTTCTTTTTCTTCTTCACATCATGTGTGGGTTTAATCCTCTTTCTGGAGATCCTTATTAATGAGATTGGTTGAATAGAAAGCTCCTCCTTGTTACCTGATTCATCATAAGAAATAATAGGAGGATATTGGGAAGTCTCTTCCCTTTCATTAGTATTCTCTTCATCTTCTATTTGCTTTCTTTTCTTTATGTAATTGGCAATATAAGGATTTTCAATGCAATTCACCACACAATACATAAAACTTTCTTCTAGATCAAAATCAAGAACTTTATCAAGGACAAATTCTGGCATATTCTTAGTTAAACGTTTGATTTCTTCATAACCCATAAGAAAACTAAGTTCATTATGATGTGCTAGGGAAATCAAGTCATCACAATTTTTGGACATGATTTGATCATGAAACAATTTGCATTGGGTATTTAAATGATCACGTTCATTGCAAAGTTCACAAGGATGGCAAAGAAATTTTAAATTTTCAGCACAAACTTCTAGCCTCTCTTGCAAACATTTAGTTTCTAAATACTTATGCCTCTTGCAAAATCTATCTTCCCTATTTGGTGTGTACTTGCAAACTCTATGCACTCCACAAAAGTTGACATGCTTATAAGAGACATTTTCATCACGACTAGTGCAATCATCATTAGTACTATGGATATTCAAAGAATTCATACTAACAACATTGCAATCATGCTCATCATTCAAAGATTTAGTGCCAAAAATTCTAATGCATTCTTCTTCTAACACTTTGGCACAATTATCGGAATCCTTATTTTCATGAAAGAAATTAAAAAGTTGAAGTATATGAGGCACCCTCAATTCCATTTTTTGTAGGTTTCTTTTATAAACTAAACTAGTGATAAAACAAGAAACTAAAATATTTGATTGCAATATCTAAATATATACCTTCAAGCACTCACCTCCCCGGCAATGGCGCCAGAAAAGAGCTTTATGTCTACTACGCAACCTTCTTCTTGTAGACATTGTTGGGCCTCCAAGTGCAGAGGTTTGTAGGACAGTAGCAAATTTCCCTCAAGTGGATGACCTAAGGTTTAGCACTTCATGGGAGACGTAGGATGAAGATGGTCTCTCTCAAACAACCCTGCAATCAAATAACAAAGAGCCTCTTGTGTCCCCAACACACTCAATACAATGGTAAATTGTATAGGTGCACTAGTTCGGCGAAGAGATGGTGATACAGGTGCAATATGGATGGTAGATATAGGTTTTTGTAATCTGAAAATATAAAAACAGAAAGGTAACTAATCATAAAAGTGAGCGTAAACGGTATTGCAATGCTAGGAAACAAGGACTAGGGTTCATACTTTCACTAGTGCAAGTTCTCTCAACAATAATAACATAACTGGATCATATAACTATCCCTTAACATGCAACAAAGAGTCACTCCAAAGTCACTAATAGCAGAGAACAAACAAAGAGATTATTGTAGGGTACGTAACCACCTCCAAGTTATCCTTTGTGATCGATCTATTCAAGAGTCCGTAGTAAAATAACATGCAGCTATTCTATCTATTCGATCTATCATAGAGTTCGTACTAGAATAACACCTTAAGACACAAATCAACCAATACCCTAATGTCACCTAGATACTCCAATGTCACCTCAAGTATCCGTGGGCATGATTATACGATATGCATCACACAGTCTCAGATTCATCTATTCAACAAACACAAAGTACTTCAAAGAGTGCCCCAGAGTTTCCACCGAAGAGTCAAGACGAAAACATGTGCCAACCCCTATGCATAGTTCACAAGGTCACTGAACCCGCAAGTTGATCACCAAAACGTATATCAAGTAGATCACGTGAATATCCCATTGTCACCACAGATAAGCACATGCGAGACATACATCGACATATTGTATTTGAAGTTAAAAATACTAACTCTGTGGATCAATTATGTCGAATAATAACATAGACATGCTCAAATTTGATAGAATATCGATGTCTGATGGATCAATTACTATTCCTTAAGTGAATTGCAAATACCATGATCCCATCATAATATTTGGATATAATTTATTTTTTAATAAATGTGTACATCATTCTTACCTGTAGTTTCACTCTCCATAGCCCCCTCCTCACACACACGCTAACTTTCCCTCTCACACATACATGCACACGGTGTAAATCCATCGGTGCTCTCTCACACATGCCCACACACTCTCTCCCGATGTGTCTTTCTCGCAGACATGCTCTCGATATAACCCTCCCTCCCTCTTGTAACCATTTAAGAATGTTTTCACTGACCTTTATCACAAGCACTCTACCTCTCACAAGCCTACACACGCACAATCCCCATCGACCCTTTCTATATACAGAGACCTGCCTACGTGTCTCCCACACGCACATTATCTTTAGGCATGTCTCTCCCGCATTGTCTCCACCTCTCTTCCTAATTGACGAGTATGATTCTAGCAGAGCATTCTGTAGGATGCCCCTTAAAGTTATGTTGGATGAATAGTAATATCAGAGATAAGGGGTTACCTTAGTCCGACGACCTAGGGTTAAAAATCCTAGCGGCTTTGTCAGTGGACATAGAGTCCTTCACGACTCTGCTATATTTGTCTTCTATGACTAGTCCTCCGTGGTTCTCCGTAAATGCGTCACGGCCCGAACAATGTGGCATAGGACGGAACCAAACCAAGGGCCTCAGCTCGGCCCTCCGGACCTCACACAGTGACACACCCTCTGCCCCTAGGTCTTGTTATATTCTCACACCCACACATACCAACACAGACACCACACAAAATATTTTCTCCTTGTGCCTCTATCCCCCCCCCTTGCATATACACACTCATGGGCATCTCTCGTCGTGACATCTTATTCATCTCTCTCTCTAAACCTCTCTCATTTCTTGTGCTATCCCTCCCACAGCCCCCCGTCAGCCCCTCTATCCATGCCTCTCTCGAATACGTAATACATACACATACCTCTCTAGGCCCTGCCAAATACATCAACTACACATTCACACATGTGTTACATCACATACCCCATTGATCTAAAAATCCCTCTCTTCACGTTTATTTCGCATACAACATTTCTTTTGAATAAAACCACACAAAGTGTGGCCAAAAAGTTATTTTAGAATTTCTACATATATACAACATTACAAAGTTATATGGAGGAGTATGAACGTTAATTTGCATTGCATGGTGCCCCCAATGATATTTTATTCGCACTGTGAATTTTTATATTTTTATACTATATATAAAGTTACTCATAATAAAGAGAAACGAAGAGCATCTCTCTCTCTCCATTGCATACACCCCCTCTACGCCCCTTTCACGTACGCACACAAACTATCTCCAGGTCCTCTAAAAGTACGCCCAGCACATTCATGCATGTTTCATCTTTCTCTCGCGATATATACAGTGACAATCATTGTATTTGAAGCGAAAGCACGATACGTACACTTGACTTCAGAATCCACTCATTACGGTCACCATTTATGTTTTGTAGTTATTATACAGTCACGGGCTCACCGTACAACTCTGTATTTGCTCAAGACACGACTAGTTGACCAGTTAAATGCTCTAGGTCGCACCACTAGTGTTGCGTCACATTATATACTACCATTGGGCCCACCTGTTGGGGTGTATAAGAATGAAAACAAATGATAAAAAAAATATTGGATGGTGGTTTGAAGTCATGACCGCGGGCACAGCGGACAAGGTGTCCTTGTATTGGTATGTTGAGCCGTCTGTTTTAACACACAGGAGCTGGTGTGGTGATTGTTGATGGTGTCCTAGACTAGGGGGTACTCACCATGTCGTCTCCCGATCAGTTAGATTAGGCGGAGGACCCCCATGGCCGTATACACATGGGCCAGTTCGGACAGCCAAAGTATACACAAGGAAGATTCCACAAGGCTTGGTGATCAAGACAAGGACTCCTCCCCAACGGCGTATTCGGCTAGGACTCTTGTTATCCTAGGCCTTTGGTGCATTATATAAACCAGGGCTAGGCTAGTCGATAGATCATAACAACAAATCATAATCATAGGCTAGCTTCTAGGGTTTAGCCATTACGATCTCGTGGTAAATCAACTCTTGTAATACTCATATCATCAAGATCAATCAAAAAGTAAGTAGGGTATTACCTCCATAGAGAGGGCCCGAACCAGGGTAAACATCGTGCCCCCCGCCTCCTGTTACCATCGACCTTAGACGCACAGTTCGGGACCCCCTACTCGAGATCCTCCGGTTTTGACACTGACAATTATACACACACGCACAAATGCACACTACTGCATGCACGCAACACTCACACAAACACACGCAGCCACGCACGCACGCAACACTCACACTTACACACACAACCACGCACACATGCAACACTCACATGCACACACACACGCATGCATGCATGCACACACCACACAACCAACACACACTCTCACGCTCAAGTACTCAACCTACATGTGCATGCACACACATCAGGCCCTGACAGACACATACACAACCAGGTGGTTCCCACGCATAGGTTGGAGTCTTGTCGTGCCTGTGTAAATTTGTGTTTACCTGACCTTTTTACTATGCAAACTGACAGGTGGGACCCACAAGGAACATGGTCAAATTAACTAGTCAACGTACTGCTACGCAGACTATTTGGTCAGCCAACAGAGTGCAATCTGATGATGAACGGTCAGCAAGTGACCTTATAATCACCGAAAAACGTATATAGTGACCGTAATCAGGGCAGTCTCCAGAAATTCGGGTCCTCGGGGCGAAAATAAAAATTGGGCCCAAAACTTCAAAAAGAGTCATATGACAAAAGAACTAATATAGATCATTCATACCCTCCATTTATTTCACAAATCCAGTCTGATTTCTTTTGCATAATATTTAGACATATATCAAATACTAATGCTAAAAAAATACTAAACGGATATTAAAGCTATAAACTAACCTCATGTCCTGCCGAAAGTCAACATTCGTCTAGTATTCCTTGAAATGAAATCTTCAATCATATCTTCATACTTAATCTTTTCCAGGACATCATTTTCAGGTGCTATTGTCAACATTCGTCAACCCAGTGAGTCTTTCTTGTGTCATAGTAGAACGCAAGTAGGACTTCAACAACTTGAGTTTAGGAAAGCTCCTTTCCGCGGATGCAACTGTCACAGGAATGGTCAACAAAATTATGTATGCAATAACAGCATTAGGATAGATTAAGGAGCGGTTCTTCAAATAATTCAGAATATCAAGAGGGCCCATAGATTTTTGAAGTGAATCCTGTACGAAAATTAGCTCGCAACACAATTCAGCTCCATCAATATTTGTGTGCTCTCCGCTCTTAAGTGCCTCTTCAAGATTAATGCAAGAAGCCATCAAACTCTTGTCATCAATTGATCGCAACCTATCTGAAGTAAACAGGAAACCAAATACCTTTTCGTACCCCTGATATTGTTCAAATCTAATGTTAAGTGAAGTTATGGCTTGATCAACAACACAAAGAAAATAGTTGACCCTAAATGACTCCTCTGGAGATTGTGAATCAATAAATGCATCATCTGCGCCCTCATCAAATTGTCTTTTCCTTTTGATTTTACGCTTAGTGTGGAACTCTGGATGAATTTCCCTCTCCAATGCAAATTTTTTTGCACTTTCCAATGCTTTCGAAAAGCCAGTTTTTCTATACTTAGTGAAAAAGGAAATCAAACCCTTCACAGACTCAATTGCAACATCAATAAGCATATCCTTTGATTGTAACTGTTTGCCGATCAAATTAACAGTAGATAATATCTCGTACCAGATGATTATTGACACTAAAAAATCAAAACCACCAAGTTCATTTTCCGCCAATGATTGAGCTTCACTTTGTATGGCTGAATCTTTATCACTTTCTGCCACTTGTAGTAAAGCTTCCCTGATTTCTGGTATCTGAAACCTTATAGCATGAACACTATCAATACGACTCTCCCATCGTGTAGATGACAATGACTTTACAGTCAGTCCTGGTATGTTAGCTTTGAGAATTTGCCATCTCTTAGTAGAATTAGCAAATATGGTATAGATGCACTGAATAACTCCAAAAAATCGGTTGCTTTACGACAAGACTTTGCCATATCACACAATGCCAAATTCAGACTGTGACAACCGCAAGCTGAATAAAAAGCTCTTCGATTTATTTCCAAAACTTTGTTCTGTACCCCTTTGTTTCTTCCTTTCATATTTGACCCATTGTCATATCCCTGTCCTCTCACAATGTCCACATCAAGGTCAAGACTCTTTAATTCCTTTTGTAGAGCATCAAACAGTCCTTGTCCGGTGGTGTCATTCGCATCCAAAAAGCCTAAGAAGGACTCTTCTAT